>NW_026732847.1:0-140000 GCF_028476545.2 Physella acuta | reverse complement strand
ATGCTTAACACTATCCCTTCATAAGCCGAGGTCATGGAAACAGATAAACTCTACTTCCTCTGCCCCGTGGATCACCTGATCTGAAAGCGTAGGTTACCTGTTGTAAAGGTGACAATGAGTCATCGGCTATGACTCACCGTGTAGCATTGTTACCGTGTTTTCAAACTTTACTCTGACACGGATAAGCACATTTATCAACTTGGAAACGGACAATCAATTGTAGCACATGCGAAAACCCGCGAGCATTGTAAACAGAGCAATGGGCCTGCGACAGGTGGTCATAGACCTGCGACAGGTGGTCATACCTGCGGCAGGCGGTTGGGCGTGTAACAGGTGGTAAACCATGCGTGTCGATTGGCTAGATCCGGGTTCGCTGAGCGTATGCGTAGCACGCCTCACATTACTTTGAAGCCTGGGCATGCTGTAGTGGGTATGGCGATTGAAATGAGACCGTTCGGCTTAGTCCTTTTAAAAGCTGTCGTGTACGATAGTAAACGACTCTTCTGTTAGTCTTGCGTACAACTGACGTATAGATTTTTATCACAGCTGTTGCATGTGACACTTCTTGTAGATTAAATACCTTAAACCGGTGGACTCTTTTTAACCGCCTTAGTACAGTCGTTAAGGAAATCTCGTAACAGTACTTCAGCCTGTGACTCTTATATCAGCCTAAATATATTCATCATCAGTGTTTTCTTCCAGGCATCTCTGTGGGAGGGGGTGTGGGGGCGAAGAAAGTCTACTGCACTCCCCCCCCCCCCCCCCGAACGAAATGGAATTTAAAAAAGAAAATGTATACTTTTAACAGTGTCCGCCGCACCCCCCCCCCCCCAACCCCGAGAAAAAAGTCTAGAACAAATAAAAAACTGTTCATCGTACAAGCTTTAGTATATTTATTTTGTGACGCATAGAGCGGTCAAATAGTCTATATTCATAGTTACTCTTGTACAATTTTTTTTTAGTAAGAAAAGCTTTTATCCTACATTGAGTACAAAAAGCGTACGGACTCTTACAGACGTAATGTACATTCACCGAGTAATTCTTGTACAAGCTTTAGTACATTTAATGCGTGACTCTTAAACTAGCATTACTATTTAAGTTGCGACTCTTACAGAAGTCTTTACTTTAGTCACGCTTAAAACTGCTTTATTGATTTAGAATCTTTGTTACTTCAGTATTGTAAGCCCATGACTGCTAGTGCAGCCTCATGAACTGTGACTGTTACACCAGCTGTTGTCACTTCTCACAATCTTACTGTGTAGCACCCACAGTACTAGTATATTGATGGCTTTCTTAGCACGTTGTAACTTTTAAAAACAGACTACTTTGTAACTATGCGATATGATGAAGACCTTAATATTTTAAAATTGTGACTCTTGTTTAATCTATTGCTCTTAGCTTATGACTACTACAATAGCCGTAGTACACATTAACTAACACAGTTGTAGTACTTTTGTGACGCTCTGTGACTCTAACAGCTACATTATTTATGACTCTTATTACAGACAAGCACATATCCTTAGTAACTTTAGTGTGTGACTCCAACAGCTACAGTATTTATGACTCCTATTACAGGCAAGCACGTATATCCTTAGTACCTTTAGTGTGTGACTCAAACAGCTACTATAATTATGACTCCTATTACAGACAAGCACTAATATCCTAAGTACCTGCAGTGACTCCACAGCATCCCTTGTACTGTACGCCACACAATGTTGACAATGCGTGACAACACCCACCCCGGAACCTCTAACACACAACGTAAACATCTGTTTACTGTTTTCTCTTTTCTAGATCGCCCGCTGACCTCTTTCATCCAGCCAGTTCTCGTCTGCTTTAAGTCCCTCAACACAGAAAATGAACATGTCCATGAAATGTAAGTTTTCTTTTTAGTATCACTAACAATCGAAACATTAATGTAACTTACGCCAGTTTAGCATTTTTTGTTTTATGTAGATCTATATTTGGTGCTTGTTTTTTGTTTGATGCGTTTGACTAGTTTAAAGATGTAAGCCTAATATATAAAACAGAGTATGCTAAGTAAATCACAAAGTGAACTATTTAGTTAATAAAAACACTTTACTATGAAATGTATATCTACATAAATTGACATATTTACATAAATAGCAGGGCCTACGTTAGAGGTTACAATGAATTACGAAGTGAACTGTTCACACACAAAAAAAACTTTTGTGATATAGAATCTAGATTCTAGGTCTATAACTATGAAATACAAAGTGAACTAGATCTAGATTTTTATTTTATTTGTATCATAACGAGATGTGAAAGAAAATAGTCCACACTTAAGAAGCTGTTGAATCTCAATCGTATTTGATAATTTATATTTTGTTGGTTATAGGCACTTTTTTTTTTTAAATTTCAGATCTGCTGGCTTTTGCTGTATTGTTGAGTAAGTAGATTTAGTCGACCTTTTGCATTTTATTTAGCTCAGCTGGTGAAGATGATACTCCACATGTCACCATGCCTTCGTTTGAAATGAACATGATAAAAAATAGCCTATATTCTGACTGAAATGCAAGAATTCATTCACTTTGTTCTTTGTTCAACAGCATCTAGATCTAGATTCTATTATGTTTCAAGTTGGCTTTAATGTGCAGTTTATATAACATGATTAATGTATTTTGCTGAGGCATGTAATTGCAGAATTAATCAACATTGTTAGGACTCACCAAAATGTATGTTCAATACCAACATGTATTCTAGCATGGTTTATTATTTGTTTAGCAAAAAAAAAAAATACTTAGATTCTAGATCTAAGAACAATTTACAATTTTATGAATACATCTTTGAATGTTAAAATATTTTCTTTAATTGTGTGATAGATCTATATTCAGTATTGGAAATCTATTGGTATCTGTAGAATGTACCAGTTTTTTAAAGTGTATAGTGTATACTCCAGTATTGGTGATATCTGTAAAATGTATCAAAATGTTTTCTTTTTTAGCTCTGTTTGCGTTGGCTTCAGCAGCAACAACCACTACAGGTTAGCGTTGGAGCTTTATTAGCTCACTTATTCAAGCAGAACACTTCTATCCATTTATTAGTCCTATTGTGAAATATGTATCATTTAAACAAAACAAGATAGTAAATATAAATTATATATTGCATAAGATTATAAATATATATTGGATAAGAATGCAAATATATATTGGATAAGATTGTAAATATATATTGGATAAGATTGTAAATATATATTGGATAAGATTGTAAATATATATTGGATAAGATTGTAAATATATATTGGATAAGATTGTAGATATAAATATATATTGGATAAGGCTATTAATATAAAATATTGGAGCAGAAAGTAAGTTAATTGGCAAAGTTTTCAAATTATTTCAGCATTTTTTTAAAAATTATTTTAGTTGAGGAATTTTTTTTTATTATAATTGGTTATAACCATTTACATTTGTTTTCTTACAACAAAACAGCAGCACCAACAACATCAGCATCAACAACAACCATAGCACCAAAAACAGGAGCAACAAACACAACAGCACCAAGTTCAACATCAACAACCCCTAAAAGTAAGTAGCCAATGCATTACCTGATCCTTTTGTATATGCTTATTATCACTTTTTGTTTTTCAAATATATAAAATTCTATTTTAATAATAGATAATACATATAACTCATACAAAGTGAGGTTAGCGTATTTGTATGCAGGTGTGATAGTCTGCATAATGTATATGTGATGGTCTATGTGTAAACATGTTATTTTATTTTGTGTTTTTACATGTAAGTTTGATAGTCAATGTGGCGGTCTATATACTTGCACATGTAATAGCTTACTTGTTTGTATATGTAGGCCTATATTTTCATAATCTGTGTGTGGTTGTTGTTTTGTTTAATAACCAATCAAATAACCCAGTTGTACACAGATTTCAAATTACACAAAATCTCAACATATGATAACCCAAATATAACCCATTACAACTCTAAACTCATGTATGCTATTAACAAGGCCACTTACTTGTACTCCTTTATCCAGCATATTCAGCAGTATAAAGCAGCTAAGCAGAGGCGTAGCGAGGGCGGCGGGGGGGGGGGGGAGGACATATGTCCCCGGGTGCCGACTTTAGGGTAGGGCGCCAAATTGAAAGTTTGAGGGGGGGGGGTTGCAAATGAAAAGTTCAGGGGGGGGGGGGTGCAAATCGAAAGTTTGAGGGGGGTGCAAATGGAAAGTTTAAGGAGGAGGGGGGGGGGGTGCAAATGAAAAGTTCGAGGGGAGGGTGCAAATCAAAAGTTTGTCCCCAGGCGCCGGGAGGGGTCGCTACGCCTCTGCAGCTAAGATCGTTCATTTATTTACACTTAACAATATTAAAGTGTAACCAAAATGTTTTTGATCTATACAATCAAGATGTTTGTTTTTTATAGATGTGTAACAGTATTGACACATTTTTTTCTAAACATATTTATCAGCATTGACACAACCTAGAGATTTTTTAAAATACATATTCAATAACATTGACACATCTAAGACATTTATCTTGTACACATTTCATATTAAGAAGCAGCAACGATATTTGTTCTTATGTAAATATTCAACAGCATTAAGCAGCTACTCTGTTTGTTTCAGATGCTTGTGCCATGCTTCAATCTACTGCTCTAATGGTGGTTGCTGCTGCCTTCATCAGCTTGTTCAAACTGTAACTCTACAAGCCTGCCCTGGTGTTTTACTACTGTAACAAATGGTTGCTGTATATGTAACTTTATTTTTATTTATATAATGAACATAATTTATTTTATCCCAATGACATTATAAGTGAACTTGGACCAATGAGATTATTTTAATTAGATGTGACCATATGATTAAATTTGACCAATTAGATTATACCATAACGAGATGTGACCATTTATATTATACTATGATTAGATTTGACCATTTAGATTAGGTTTGACTAATTACATTGCAACATGATATTTGACTTATGAAGTTTAGTCATTATACATTCCAACATTAGATAGTCATTATAAATTATACAATTGTGGTTTGGATGTTAAAATATACTATTTAAAAAAAAATGATTTGCTTTTTAGATGCACTTTCAACATGTTATTTCATTCAAAATGTATTTAAATTTAGACGCAGAACACATGTTTTTGGAGTTGACTTAATATAATAATACATTTATTCCATTTTTGTAATTTTTAGAAATGTATGTAATTATTTTTTTTTCAAAGATTTTACTCAGCCTGCATTATGTAAAGTTTTTTCATGTTTAGCATGGTTTGACTGTGTTGAAAGTTTATGATGGGGACTAAGGTAAATGACTCTGTTGTAGGTGGCATGACAGCGTGACTCTGAACGTAACACTTCATTTGTTTTTTCCAGATTGATCTGGCAAAATAAATTTGTCTGCTCAGAATACCAATAAAATATTTTTAGCTGTAAATAATTTCAGATGTTTTATTTGTTTAGACCCCAACTTGTATACAATCAAGTACAACTTTGTTTTTTTATTCTTTTTTTTTTTAATAGTAAAAAAAAATACTTTTTGTAACATACTAACTAGAACCACCTTAAGTTTTACAAAAACCTTGTTTTTTTTTAAAGTTCTGCTTTTATTTTAATTATACCTGCCTTGTCATAGCAAACAGATGACTAGCCTAGCCCTGGATGACTTGAATGTTGGATGACTTGAGTTGTTTGTGAGATTAATTTTTTAAAATTCCTACTCATAGCTTGAGTTTAGTTTGTGGTAAATAAAATAAAAAAGTTAAAACTTATCCATTCTTATTCTTTGTACTGTATTGATTTGTCACTGTGATGTGAAAGTTTTTTTTTTTAAACCTTGTGGTCCATCGGGCAAGTGAAGTAGAGTTCACCTGTTTTCTGTGACCTCGGCATATGAAGGGATAGTGGTAGTGAAGTATCCAGTGGTTAATGTATAAAAACTTAACCGGCAATGTTTAAAAATTTAACCGGCTAAAAGTAATTTATTCAAGCACCAATTAAATTAAAACACTCGCCACACCACTATCTGGAAGTCTCGTCAAAATTATAAAAGATGTAAAAAAAAATCTTGGGTCAGGATGCTTTGAACCATGCAAGAGGCAGCTACTGACCCCACCCAGCACTGATAGTCAAGAAAACCATAGAAGGTTGAGCTGTTTCCAGGGGCGTAGCGAGGGGGGGGGGGGGGTGACACCAAGGCAAAAAATAGCAAAATATATAGAGAAAAACTCGAGGGGGGGGGGGTGCAAATCGAAAGTTTGAGGGGGGGGGGGTGCAAATCGAAAATTTGAAAGTTTGTCCCTGGGAAGGGTCTCTATGCCTCTGGGGGGTGACACCATTAAGTGCCGCACCGGGTGACACCCGACCTCGCTACGCCACTGGCTGTTTCAACCCCAAATCCTGTTTAACTTTACATGCCATGGATTTAAGTTGTCAGGTCTCAAAGTTTTAATTCTCACAACTCTATTAAAATCGTTGCATATTTCTGAAAACCATTGTTTTTTGTTGACCATAGTGCGTTGAGCCAATCTTAAAATTATACCTCGTATCGTATTTTTATGAGAACGATTCTGGTCAAAGGGAAATAACCGAAAAATATATTACGTATTTTGAATAACGCAGTTAGATCCCATTTTTTTTCGCGTGCTGCCTGATTAAATGAACAAAGACTTCATCCAGACTTCGGTAAATAAAAATGCACTGAATTTTTTAAAATGTCAAAATAATAAAATAACTAAGTAATAAAAACAAATTAAATCAACTGTTATTTAAAAACAAATATAAAATTTTCAATAGGCAGTGTCCTATACAGGGATTAACAACACCTTCACATCTGAGAGAAATGTTTTGATTATGTTCGTTGAGAAGGGAGATAGTTTTTGAACAGACTGCATATTATTTATTTAGTCTCCATTAATTAGGCTGAAACCCAGATGTTTCTAAGTAGAATTAGCAAGTAAGTCTGTATTTTGTACAATGTTTCTATAGACCGTTAGTAGGCCAACTATTGACCACTGTTTCTGTCCAGGAGATCTTCTATGGAGTAAAGCTATTATTTGTATAAGGAAAAAAATATTTAAAAAAAAATTAAAATGGTGAATCACATGAAACTGTTTTTGATAATTTAATATTGGGGTAAGGGAAACAACCAGGGAAAATAATACAAAATTTGTTAAACAAAGTTATTTAGTTATTTGTTTACAGTAAACTAGATTTATGTGTTCTGAAATATGTTTCAGTAAACTTATAAAAGTGTAATTCTAAGAGACGTGTTTGAATATTTTGGAAATAGCTAAAGGTAACTGAATTAATTAAATAACAGATTGCTGTTGTTATAGCTCCTTCACTTAAACTTTTCGTAGATCCGTATCAACTTTTGAGCGATTTCCGATAACAGGAAGTGGAACTTTTTCTATATGAATTTTTCAAAAGCCTATACTTTGAGTACTATTTCAGATAAATAAATGAAATTTCACAAGTAAGTAAAAGATCCAATTCTCTGCTTTCTGTCAAATTTTGAGTAATTTCTGTCGACCTGAAGTAGTAATTTACGCTATTTCCGATTTCTAAAAAAAACGCATGTGAATTTATAAAGTACTATTAATATCCCGCACTATTATGCATATTTTATTTGCCGTTCACTTGGTGTTCAATTCTTTTTTTTACGAGATTCTATTCTATTATAAATAGTTTAAGTAATTAAAAATGGAATACAAATATTGTCTATGTCCTGAGTTGCCACCCCATGTACAGAGTTTCTTCCATGCATCTTTTCGGCCCCCCCCCCCCCAAAAAAATTCTACCACCCCCCCCCCCCCCCGAAAATTTCAAGTGCCCCCCCCCCCCCCCCCCCGGAGAAAAAAGTCTGGAAGAAACACTGCCCCCGTAGTGTTATATTATAGTATTCGAGAAAGTTTAGCGGAGACGCAGTACCCCAGGGTTGTGCCGTCAAAATACCGCCCGCCGTAGCTCCCATCCGGCACGAAGCTCATGGCTGTCAGGATGGTGGACGACGACAAACACGATTGAGATGGTGGACTACGGAATTAAGCAGACGACAAACACGATTGAGATTGTGGACAGCATGTCCACCGTCTTTTTCTCTTTGTTAGAGATGTTGGTCGCTGATTTCACCATAGTCTGTCTCCATTTCGCCTGGTTCTTAAGTTTCACAGCGATGATAGAAGTGCTTATAAGTATAATAAGAAACGTAGCGTAAGGCGCTAGAAGATCTGTAATGATGTACGATACATAAAAAAAACAACGTAGGGATTCTGACGATAAATTACAGTCAAAACGGATCTGTTTGTATTAGGTAAAAGCACCCAATCCAAGTAACCAATGTAATATGGGGGGACTAAATTTAATGCGGTGAATATAAAGATAAAAAAATTAATAGCTATTGCTGTTTTGGTGTTGATGATGCGTTTGACTCTCAATGGGCTGACCACACAAATGCATCTTTCCAGGGAGGCGAATGCGGTGACGAAGCCGCACACCCATATGAAGTATTTGTGCGGGTAGAACGACACCATCATGACAAGGTCTCGCGCGTGAATGTCAAGGTCGGTCTGCGGGAACCAAGGGTTGATCATGACGTGGAACACCTGCAGGGTGAGCAGCGCCCCCGTGTCGCTGAGAGCCAGGGAGGTGAGGGTGATGTTGACGCTGTCCCTGGGAGCAGTGAGGTGAGGGTGATGTTGACGCTGTCGTTGAGAGCCAGGGAGGTGAGGGTGATGTTGACGCTGTCGTTAAGAGCCAGGGAGGTGAGGGTGATGTTGACGCTGTCGTTGAGAGCCAGGGAGGTGAGGGTGATGTTGACGCTGTCGTTGAGAGCCAGGGAGGTGAGGGTGATGTTGACGCTGTCGTTGAGAGCCAGGGAGGTGAGGGTGATGTTGACGCTGTCGTTGAGAGCCAGGGAGGTGAGGGTGGTGTTGACGCTGTCCCTGGGAGCCAGTGAGGTGAGGGTGATGTTGACGCTGTCGTTGAGAGCCAGGGAGGTGAGGGTGATGTTGACGCTGTCGTTGAGAGTCGGGGAGGTGAGGGTGATGTTGACGCTGTCGTTGAGAGCCAGGGAGGTGAGGGTGATGTTGACGCTGTCGTTGAGAGCCAGGGAGGTGAGGGTGATGTTGACGCTGTCGTTGAGAGCCAGGGAGGTGAGGGTGATGTTGACGCTGTCGTTGAGAGTCGGGGAGGTGAGGGTGATGTTGACGCTGTCGCTGAGGGTTAGGGAGGTGAGGGTGATGTTGACGCTGTCGTTGAGAGCCAGGGAGGTGAGGGTGATGTTGACGCTGTCGTTGAGAGCCAGGGAGGTGAGGGTGATGTTGACGCTGTCGCTGAGGGTTAGGGAGGTGAGGGTGATGTTGACGCTGTCGTTGAGAGCCAGGGAGGTGAGGGTGATGTTGACGCTGTCGTTGAGAGCCAGGGAGGTGAGGGTGATGTTGACGCTGTCGCTGAGGGTTAGGGAGGTGAGGGTGATGTTGACGCTGTCGTTGAGAGCCAGGGAGGTGAGGGTGGTGTTGACGCTGTCCCTGGGAGCCAGTGAGGTGAGGGTGATGTTGACGCTGTCGTTGAGAGCCAGGGAGGTGAGGGTGATGTTGACGCTGTCGTTGAGAGCCAGGGAGGTGAGGGTGATGTTGACGCTGTCGTTAAGAGCCAGGGAGGTGAGGGTGATGTTGACGCTGTCGCTGAGGGTTAGGGAGGTGAGGGTGATGTTGACGCTGTCGTTAAGAGCCAGGGAGGTGAGGGTGATGTTGACGCTGTCGTTGAGAGCCAGGGAGGTGAGGGTGATGTTGACGCTGTCGTTGAGAGCCAGGGAGGTGAGGGTGATGTTGACGCTGTCGTTGAGAGCCAGGGAGGTGAGGGTGATGTTGACGCTGTCGTTGAGAGCCAGGGAGGTGAGGGTGATGTTGACGCTGTCGCTGAGGGTTAGGGAGGTGAGGGTGATGTTGACGCTGTCGCTGAGGGTTAGGGAGGTGAGGGTGATGTTGACGCTGTCGTTAAGAGCCAGGGAGGTGAGGGTGATGTTGACGCTGTCGTTTATAGCCAGGGAGGTGAGGGTGATGTTGACGCTGTCGTTGAGAGCCAGGGAGGTGAGGGTGGTGTTGACGCTGTCGTTGAGAGCCAGGGAGGTGAGGGTGATGTTGACGCTGTCGTTGAGAGCCAGGGAGGTGAGGGTGATGTTGACGCTGTCGTTGAGAGCCAGGGAGGTGAGGGTGGTGTTGACGCTGTCCCTGGGAGCCAGTGAGGTGAGGGTGATGTTGACGCTGTCGTTGAGAGCCAGGGAGGTGAGGGTGATGTTGACGCTGTCGTTGAGAGTCGGGGAGGTGAGGGTGATGTTGACGCTGTCGTTGAGAGCCAGGGAGGTGAGGGTGATGTTGACGCTGTCGCTGAGGGTTAGGGAGGTGAGGGTGATGTTGACGCTGTCGTTGAGAGCCAGGGAGGTGAGGGTGGTGTTGACGCTGTCGTTGAGAGCCAGGGAGGTGAGGGTGATGTTGACGCTGTCGTTAAGAGCCAGGGAGGTGAGGGTGATGTTGACGCTGTCGTTGAGAGCCAGGGAGGTGAGGGTGATGTTGACGCTGTCGTTAAGAGCCAGGGAGGTGAGGGTGATGTTGACGCTGTCGTTGAGAGCCAGGGAGGTGAGGGTGATGTTGACGCTGTCGTTGAGAGCCAGGGAGGTGAGGGTGATGTTGACGCTGTCGTTGAGAGCCAGGGAGGTGAGGGTGATGTTGACGCTGTCGTTGAGAGCCAGGGAGGTGAGGGTGATGTTGACGCTGTCGCTGAGGGTTAGGGAGGTGAGGGTGATGTTGACGCTGTCGTTGAGAGCCAGGGAGGTGAGGGTGATGTTGACGCTGTCGTTGAGAGCCAGGGAGGTGAGGGTGATGTTGACGCTGTCGTTGAGAGCCAGGGAGGTGAGGGTGATGTTGACGCTGTCGTTGAGAGCCAGGGAGGTGAGGGTGATGTTGACGCTGTCGTTGAGAGCCAGGGAGGTGAGGGTGATGTTGACGCTGTCGCTGAGGGTTAGGGAGGTGAGGGTGATGTTGACGCTGTCGTTGAGAGCCAGGGAGGTGAGGGTGATGTTGACGCTGTCGTTGAGAGCCAGGGAGGTGAGGGTGATGTTGACGCTGTCGCTGAGGGTTAGGGAGGTGAGGGTGATGTTGACGCTGTCGTTAAGAGCCAGGGAGGTGAGGGTGATGTTGACGCTGTCGTTTATAGCCAGGGAGGTGAGGGTGATGTTGACGCTGTCGTTGAGAGCCAGGGAGGTGAGGGTGGTGTTGACGCTGTCGTTGAGAGCCAGGGAGGTGAGGGTGATGTTGACGCTGTCGTTGAGAGCCAGGGAGGTGAGGGTGATGTTGACGCTGTCGTTGAGAGCCAGGGAGGTGAGGGTGGTGTTGACGCTGTCCCTGGGAGCCAGTGAGGTGAGGGTGATGTTGACGCTGTCGTTGAGAGCCAGGGAGGTGAGGGTGATGTTGACGCTGTCGTTGAGAGTCGGGGAGGTGAGGGTGATGTTGACGCTGTCGTTGAGAGCCAGGGAGGTGAGGGTGATGTTGACGCTGTCGTTGAGAGCCAGGGAGGTGAGGGTGATGTTGACGCTGTCGTTGAGAGCCAGGGAGGTGAGGGTGATGTTGACGCTGTCGCTGAGGGTTAGGGAGGTGAGGGTGATGTTGACGCTGTCGTTAAGAGCCAGGGAGGTGAGGGTGATGTTGACGCTGTCGCTGAGAGCCAGGGAGGTGAGGGTGATGTTGACGCTGTCGTTGAGAGCCAGGGAGGTGAGGGTGATGTTGACGCTGTCGCTGAGAGCCAGGGAGGTGAGGGTGATGTTGACGCTGTCGTTGAGAGCCAGGGAGGTGAGGGTGATGTTGACGCTGTCGTTGAGAGCCAGGGAGGTGAGGGTGATGTTGACGCTGTCGCTGTCGTTGAGAGCCAGGGAGGTGAGGGTGATGTTGACGCTGTCGTTGAGAGCCAGGGAGGTGAGGGTGATGTTGACGCTGTCGTTGAGAGCCAGGGAGGTGAGGGTGGTGTTGACGCTGTCGTTGTAGCCCTATCGGTAGAAGACGAGGATGTTGATCACGTTACCGCAGATTCCGAGGATCCCGATGGTGCCGCAGACAACCATGTTGAACACCTGGAAGTAATCGAGGACGCGAGGGTCGAGGTAAAGTACAGATGTGTCCATTTGTACAGCAGTCAAATCGGGTAACGACACATTGACAAGATTATTCATCATTTTAATTGCAATTCAGCTTTATGAAATTTGTTTTTTTTTTTTAGAAATAAAACATGTGTTTTGACCTTTTTATTGAGTTAGCCACCGTGCTTTTACATTGAGAAATGCTGCCATGCTGAGCTGAATTGTTATATCTGTTTACCGAAATGACAAAGTAACTTCATTTGTTTTTCGAAATCCAAATATTCAGGTTATAAGCTAAAATATACCAGTTCACTTTTGATGCAGAAGTCCAAAAATCACATACTCTTATTAATCTTTTTATTAATCTAATAAGTAACACAAACTAAAAGACGGTCACAGTTAAGAATTAGGTGCGAATAAGTACTTTAAACTCTGTTTGGCACTTGGAATCGTAGTTTTCACCCAGTTGTGAATTTTAAAGTTTTACTGGACTAAATGAAAATACAATTAAAGTAATGAAAATATCTCTATTTTTTAACAATTCAAACAATGTGTATATGTGTATGTATGAATCCTATGACAATAGGTGGAATTGGGTGTTTACTTTAAATTAAGTAATTAAGTACTTGCATTATTTAAAAATATGGAATAAAATATACGACCCGCGGCGTATCATACCCTCCTTTCCCCCAACCTCAACCCCCCCCCCCCCCAAACCCGTGAAAGCAGCTTCCTCTTAGTTACCTCCCCTAAGTTTAAAATCGTTTCAAATTAAATTATCTGCCCCTAATAACCGTCTCAAAACCCTGCTCTACGATTGTAAACATTTAGCGTGATCCACAGCTCACCTGACCATGTGGGGGTGGGGGTGGTAGGGATATGCATAGAGAGGAAGAGAGTGGGCTGCTAGGCGCGCTTACAGCTTGGTGTTTTTATGGTCTTCATGAAGAGAATCTATATATATATAATTCTCTTCTGGGAGACGCTAGAAAACAAGCTGTAAGCGCGCTCCCTACCTCCCCACCCCTACATGGTCTGGATAATTAAGTTTGAAACGATTTTAAACTATGGGGAGGTAACTAAGAGGAGGCTGCTTTCACGAGGGGGGGGTGTAGGGTAGGGGTTGGGGGAAAGGAGGGTGGGGGTAGTATCGTCCATAACGACCTACTGATAGTTTTTTAAAGCAAATATTTTCAGTGGCAGCATTGGTACTGTCGAATTCACAAATTATGAATTACTGAAAAGTAGAAAATAAAACAACTAAATAGCGGCGTATGATATGCCGCGGGTCGGCTCGTTATATATAGATAGATGACTTTACCCTATGGGAATGTCTACGCGCTAGACCTGATATACTAGTGACTATGTATAGTACTTTGTATATTATTTAATGTGCTGCACATTATATACTTATGATTGTGTATTCTAACTTAAATGTCAATGACTAAGTAGCACGGAGCAAGTGTGGTGATGTCATGTGTAAGACAAGTGTGTACGTGTTACCGATCACTTCGTGTGTGTACACATTAGTATTGTGGAGGGGGGGGTGGAAGCAAGCGTTGTAAATGATATAGCAATATAAATAGAAAGTGATATTTCTACGTAAAGGGTAGACAAGGTACAGAATATAGTACAAGTAAAGACAAAACAGTCAGAACCCAACGGGATCCGAACCTACCATTCCACGCGGCACCAAATCGCCTCGCCTTCCATGCATCAAGTCAGACGTGTAAACACTACTGGCAATCAGCTCTAGCGCGAAGCTGGGTGTGTTAACGTGTGTGTTACTGTAGGGAGTGAACGAGGGTAACATTGGAATCGACTGGTTGAGTGATAGCGGGTCTGTTGACGTGTACGTTACTGTACGGAGTGAACGAGGGTAACAAGGGAAGCGAGTAAAAGCGCTATGTTGTGGGGTAGAAGTAGGAGGTGTGTAGCGATGAATGTTGAAGACGTAGATCACGGTTGGATCTGAGAGGTTGTGATGATAGATGCTTTAAATCTTTTTGTACATTAACCTCACCGATTTATGTGTGGCGTGTCCTTATACCTGCATTGTACGAGGTTCCTTAGTCTCACGGCAAAGTTTAAAAAAATAAAAATATGGACAATTTCGGGAGCCATGTATTAGAGAAAAATGTTTCCGACACGGTGGGCGGACATTATTGTGACATTTAGCTGCTGACATGACAAGTGTAGTCGCTACACTGACCGGTGGTCAGTGATGTTAGGTGGGGGATGATTTATTAGTTTACAGCTTTAGGCTGATAAAAGGACTAACAAAATCGGCATGGTTAGAGGATAAATACTGGCCGGAATAAGGTTTAGTTTCTCTTACTCATTGTGTCCTATAAATTAATAACAATCTTATATGTTTTAATATTAATTACCATGGGCTGATCATTATATATTAATGTCTATGTCATGTACATTGTGTAAACAGGACTTTGTTTCATTGCATCTACCGGACCCTATATTCTTGGATTTACCGGACCCTGTTTTATTGCATCTACCGGACCCTATATTCTTGGATTTACCGGACCCTGTTTTATTGCATCTACCGGACCCTATATTCTTGGATTTACCGGACCCTGTTTTATTGCATCTACCGGACCCTATATTCTTGGATTTACCGGACCCTGTTTTATTGCATCTATTGTCTTGTGAATGTACTCGAAACGTACACAATAAACACCTCTGGACACTCGATGTAGACCTATGTGTGAGGGTGTAATACAACTATGGACTTTACCTCAATGACTGATTACAATAAATTATATTCGACCCGCCAGTTTTAATGTTAAATAGCAAATAGTTCCCTGACATCATGTTAAAGTACAAAACTCACACTAAACTAGAACTTGATCGCAGTTTCTAAACGTAACAAAGTAAAAGTAATCCAGAATCCCCACGAAAAATAATCTCCCACAGCATTGAAAATTATATCCATTTCCACCCATCTGATTATAGATTTGTTAATTTTCGTTTCTCTACAAAATTGCTATATATTTATTTCTCGGACGGTAAATGAAAATAAACAACGGTTACTGACGAAATCAATAAGAAAATTGGCAATTTAATACAGGTATTTGTGAAATTAGATCAGTGTTGCTTCCTTTTAAACTATTGTACCTAGTTTATCTTTTTGTAAACTTTTATATTTCAACCGACGTTTTTCAAATGAAAACGTAAGTCTGCGAATATAGATTGAGATTTAATTAATCAAGTTAATTATCATAACCCCGAGCAGAAATTGTGTTTTTTTTATTGATCTGCGAATCGATACTATTTTAGTGTGTAGAGAAAGCATTACCAAGAAATTAGTGAAAAATTAGAATTCATCAAAATATTATAGTAAAAGTCGATAGAATTGTTTGAAAATGAATTGCAACGTCGCGTATTTAATATTCTGTGCCACTACCTATAAAAGTTATCGTTGAAAGTCAAACCGGTGATTTTTAATCGAAATTATTGTAATGAAATCAAGTGCAAATTTTTTCAAGGAAATATAAATTATATTGTTTGGTTTTCAAATTAAAAAAAAAGTTTTTACATTTTAGGCGTAAAATGAAATAAAAATGTTCTGTTAACACTAATTGTGTCGTATTTTATATATTGCATATATTTTGTGCGTTTCGAACTTTTCCTTTTCGAAATTAGCGGTACATCAAACTAAAATTAATATTAACCAAAAGTAGGCACACTTGAAATATTTGTAACTATTTTTTTTATCTCCCTTTAAAGATTTGTTTGTATTACGGGTAAGTAAACCTGAAGCATTTGAAACTACTTTGTTTTTATAACTACACAGATTTTTTTTTACTTAAGAAAAGTCACCAGGTTTAATGGCAAGTATTTTTGTTTCAGTCTTTCAATTTATCAATTCTCATTCATTTATCTCGACATAAAATAAAAAAAAAGGTCAGACAATAAGGCGCGTTGATCAGCTTTTAATGATCTTAAAACATAGAAGGGATACAATTAGGTAACATTTCTTTTGATTTTCAAACATTAGTAAAGAAATGCCACAGATGCGAAGACAGCTGTAATGTTTAATCTTTAAAGTTCAAAGTCGACGTAGTTTCATTTCGACGTATTCCAGAGAATCGGTATGTTGTGTTATACCTGCCCAGATAATTCCTTCAGCATGGACTTTACTTGCCCACAAGCCGTTCATGTTCACAGTAAAACAACCTTTAAACCACCAGCCGCTCCTCCACGTCCTGGCGCAAGTGTATGTGTCTCTATCAAAAGTGGCAAAAGCCATTTCATTGTGATTACTAAAGCTATCTGTAGCATTGCCTGTCTTGTATGTAAACTTTATCCTATACAAATCTGCTTCATTTCCCACCGTCACATTACTGTACACGGCGTAGTAGGATTTACTTTTATATTTCATGTCAAACCTCAGTTCATTGTAGCCCTGTAAAAAGTTCATTGAGTATTTTTATTACAAAATCTTAACGAGTATAAACTTGAACATTATGTCATTATGGTTTACTATTACAATAATATAGAGTAATATTATATTTTAAAATAATTATATATTTTCTGGCTCATTCTAGGTTAGACCTTGTATACTAAATATAAGAAAAAATGTTTATTATACTTCTGGTTCATTCTAAGATAGACCAAGTGGCGTCGCGAAGTCAGGTGTCACCCTGTTCGACACATCTGGTGTCTCACCACCCCCCCCCCCCCAGTACCCGCAACACAAAGTATATATAAAAAGTATATATATATATATATATATATATATATATATATATATATATATATATATATATATATATATATATATATATATATATATATATATGTAATGTAATGTAATGTAATGTAATGTAATGTAATGTAATGTAAATGTAATGTAATGTAATGTAATGTAATGTAATGTAATGTAATGTAATGTAATGTAATGTAATGTAATGTAATGTAATGTAATGTAATGTAATGTAAGTAATGTGATGTGATGTGATGTGATGTGATGTGATGTGGTGTGGTGTGGTGTGGTGTGGTGTGGTGTGGTGTGGTGTGGGGTGGTGTGGTGTGATGTGATGTGATGTGATGTGATGTGATTTGGTGTGATGTGATGTGATGTGGTGTGGTGTGGTGTAGTGTGGTGTTGTGTGGTGTGGTATGATGAGATGTGATGTGATGTGATGTGATGTGGTGTGGTGTGGTGTGATGTGATGTGATGTGATGTGATATTATGTGATGTAATGTGATGTGATGTAATGTAATGTAATGTAATGTAATGTAATGTAATGTAATGTAATGTAATGTAATGTAATGTAATGTAATGTAATGTAATGTAATGTAATGTAATATAAATATTTTGGGACTATGCGAGAGTGTGTGTATGTATTGTCGAGATGGTCAATAAGACTTTAAAACAAATTATCCATTAACTAAACAGGCAAAAAGCAGTAATTTAAGTAGTAATTTACTCTATTTTCGATTTCTCAAAAAAAGCATGTGAATTTATAAAGTGCTAATAATATTCCGTACTATTATATACATATTGTTTTTCGTTCACTTGGTGCGCAATTCTTTTTTCTACGAGATTCTATTCTATTTTAAAATGTTTAAGTAATTAAAAATAGATTAAAAATCATGTCTATAACCCGAGTTACCATCCTCCGTAGTGTTTTATGAGAAGATTCGTGAAAGTTTAGGGGAGATCACTTCAGGTTTATTTTCAGTACTTTAAACTTTTTATTTACTATAGAAGTGCATGACTTAAAACTATTGCGTATAATAGAGCGGAAAGAGTAGTACAAGACTGCCGACTAATTTCAGATAATTCTAATTAATTCATAAAACATTAATTAGTCATCCAATTAAGTCAAATTTGATGTCAGATTGCATTGTCTTCACGTCGGAAATAGCATAAAGTAATACTTCCGGTCATCGGAGATTACTCAAAATTGTACAAAAACCAAAATAATAAGATCTTATAACTATGTATGACATTCGGTCTATTACCTGAAACGGTACTCAAGTTATCGGTACTTTAGAAACCAGTAATAAAGTAAAGTGCCACTACCGGAAATTGGAGGTTAATAAAAGATTGTAAGTAATCAAAGTGTAAGATCTTTTATTATACATCAAATTTCGATTATCTAAATTAAAGAGCACTCAAGTTATCGTGTTGCCGCTTTCGGTTAACCGAAATATTTCGAAATTTGAAAGATACCCGCGCATACAAAATAATACTTGTATGTGAAATTTCGTGCCCCTAACGAAAAGGGTACTTAGGTTATTGGCTTTTGATAAACCGGTTGTAGAGTACCGTAGAGTTACCGAAAATCGCAGATAACTACAAATTTGATATAATACTTATATATGAAATATCTCCAAAAAAACTGACTGTTTACAAATAGACAGGCATACAGACAAAATTGCCTAACTAAATTTTTCTGACTTAGAGAGGTGTAAAACGTCGAGATTTTTGAAAATCTCGACTTAACGGTGAAACAATTACAAAGCATAGGAAAAATTACTGTAATTATAGTTTTACATATTATATCGAGAAACATTTAACGTACGTTTTGAGTAAGGTATGAGATCCAGTCATTTCCCAGCCAATAATCTCCTGCCAAAGATCCAAAACCATTTTTGTAGTCGTCCCAGTTTCTGGTGAAGTTTTCGTCCCCTTTAACACGTCTCTGAAAAAGCAACGTATGCGCAGAGATTTTATCAACATAATTCATATACGGATCATATAACACATGAGGAGAACTGTAATGTGATCGGCACTTTTGAAGATGAATCAGGTTTCATTTGTTTCTGTCACATTATGAAGTAAGTTACCCTTGCAGACCCTTGCATGTCGGTCGATATGCAGATGAATCAGGGTTCATTTGTTTCTGTCACATTGGCATATGAAGGGATAATATGGCCAGTTCTTCTATGCCGAGTCGCCTTTACTTTCCCTAACGTGAGTCACAGCTGGGTGGACTTAAAGCACATTAATACAATTTTAATTAAAGAGTGTATTAAAGTAGTATAGAAACAATGTAATTACACTTACAATAAACTTCTAAAGAGGTTTCCTGAGGTTACAAAATGGCATTGTGACTTTGTTAATTTTTAAAGACTTCTTTAAGGGGGAAGGCTCGGGTAAAAAACAAAATTTTTAATATTCTTTAGAAAACAGTTATTTCTTTACAGTTTTATTAACGTTCATCGCATATGCATTTCCACTTTAAAAAACTACGTGGAAAAATCTTGGTAACTATTACAACGGCGGCCATCTTGAAAAATTAACCCCTTCTTAGGTTTTCCACCATTTATAAAATATTATATTTTTAGCCC
This sequence comes from Physella acuta, assembly GCF_028476545.2. NCBI lineage: Eukaryota > Metazoa > Mollusca > Gastropoda > Physidae > Physella > Physella acuta. The sequence continues at coordinate 120,571 of NW_026732847.1, read as the reverse complement.
AACAAACAATCAATTCATAATCTTCTTCCATATTTTGGGAAACTCAGCTTAAAAATTTTAGTGCATATCTTCAAACTAATTTTTTATGAATTTTCAAATTGTGGGTCCATTAAAAACAAAAGTTTTAATGCCCCTAAATTCCCCAAAATTAAGTGTTTTGAACGGACCCAAATATTGAAAATTCATAATAAATTATTTTGAAGATATGCACTTAAAATTTATAGCTCAGAGACCCAAAATATGGAAGAAGATTATAAATTCATTGTTTATAGGGCAGTGGTTCCCAACCTTTTTCGAGTGGCGACCCCTTTTTATAAAAAGTAAGTGACCCTCGACCCCCGTAGAATTAAAAAGCCGAAATTAGTATGGAAATTAATTAGCACTAAAGTAAGATTTTCGAGTAGACTTTCAATATTAACTACTCTTGATAACTATTTCAATAGCATGAGTAAAATTGCATACTATTCACTAAACCTTCGTGGTTAAGTTTTTAATTTAAAAATTGTTTGTGTTAACGCCAACCTATGTCATTATAATTATCTTATTTTTTGTTTTTAATCGAAGAATAGTGTTGAAAATATATTCTCCAAAAGTCAATCAATTTTAGGTTTGGGTATGAATGGTGAATACTACACCAAAATTGTGTCTGCAATTTTTCATTTTACTCGGAATCATTCTGCAAATCAAAGAATTCATCTTGTAATTCATCGGGGATGCTGGCAACATCACGGGAAGAAGAGAATGGGTAATGCGTAAATGCAGATTCTTCTGTTTTCAGCTCAGAGAAATAGCGATGCAGTTCGTTTTCAAGAGATTCAAGATGCCCAGAAATCGCTTCTTTCAAAATGTTAATTATCTCACAATCAGATTCATCTACCACACCGCAGAGTTTCTCAAATTTACAATATTTCCAAGATTTATTTTCTTTACCGATTTTGCAGCTTTGATAAAAATGGCCCGAGATTATCATGAAAAGTTATAATATTCGTTGTTTTGTCCTGAAGCTTCAGGTTAAGCTTATCTTGATGCTCGAACACATCTGCTAGGTATGATACTCTCTCCAACTACTCTCTGTATGCAGTGGCGGAACTAAAAAAAAAAGGGCCATCCCGCAAAAAAAATTTTTTAGGCCCCCCCCCATATATATATATATATATATATATATATATATATATATATATATATATATATATATATATATATATAGGCGTATACATGATATGATATATATACAATCATAAAATACGAACATAAGATACTCATTATACTGGCCTGTTCGGGATTTGAGATACATCAATTTAAAAAAATTTCAACTTCATGTCAATGTCATGTGTGTTAGTGCATTAGTGTGTTTTGTGAAAATCAGTTTTAATTAATTATTAATAGAAGCCATCTTAACATCCAGTAGGTCAAAAATAATATAAAACATTAAAGCTTTGTATAAGTAATGGTGTCTCGTGTTATGTTTATTTTTATGTTTTTTTTTTTTGTATTTATATTATTAATTTTTTAAATATTATTGATTTAATACATTTCCTTTTTATACAATGTCATTCTTTAGTAATTACTTATAAAAAAATAATAATTAAGAGAATTAAATGGTTTTTAATTTGTTTAGTATAAATCTATTAAAAGGAGCTTATAAGCACCCCTATTTGACTATTTTTAAAAAAGGGAAATAAATCATGGAAGTGGTTTGAACATTTGCTTATCTTTGATAAGTTTAATTGTAGGAGAAAGACTCGGCTTTCACAGTGGTTTAAAAACAAAGGGAAAAAGAATATACAAGAGCGTGGGGTGGTGTCTATAGAATAAAGATAATCCAACCGCAGCTACGGTAAGTTTTTTACAAAACAACCATAAGTCAAAAAAAAAGAAACATTTTTTTTAACTATAATTTTTTTTATTATTGTCGGCTCTGGGCCCCTAAATGGCGTGCCCCCCCCCCCCGCATTGCGGGGTCTGGCGGCACTGTAGTTCCGCCCCTGACTCTATGTCGTTTTAAGTATACCAAAAAGTCTTGTTTCCTTTGCACTTCCAAGAACAATTTGATTTCAGATTTCAATTCAAAAACACAATTTACAAAATTTCGTTTGACAGCCAGTGTACTGTAGTGTAGAAGAGCAGAACTCCGTGATCAATATTAATGTTTTTGCTCAGTTCTTTGAAGGCTCCAGATTTTATATAATTTACGACTTGTACTAGCAATGGACTCTTGATGTCGATTGGTTAGGGCAGTGGTTAGGGAGCTAAATCTTTTCTGTTTTCTGAAAGCCCGATTTTGAGCTAAACATGATGGCGCACCATCCATACAAACCCCCACAGCCGTTTTAACCCATTTTAATCATCTAGTTTCAAAAAAGGTATTTATTTTCTCCATGCTATCTTCACAAAATATCAACTCTTCTTTGCTATCATCCGCATGAGTATAGACACAGACCAGCAACTGCGAACACGAACTCACGTCTGTTGATTTATTAACTTGAAAAGCAAACAATGATGAAAGCTTAATTTCGATACAAATGTGTTATTTAACATTTAGTTACATGCAGCGTTTGATGAGATTTTCTCCTATTGTTTTTTTTTAGCTTGGCATTTTCTATCGCGACTTCATTTGATGCTTGCACTAACGCTGGTGAAAACTTCCTGTTCGATCAAGTCTTTGGCGTTTGCAACTAGCTTCTCACCGACGAAAGAACTCCATATATTTTTGGTGTGTTCCGAATGACTCGTCTCAAATGGCGTTTTAGTTTTGAAGATTTCATAAATTCGTGACTGAGAACAACTTTGTACAGTGCGCTTTGTTTCTTCTCTATTACATTTCCAGTGAATTTAAAAAATTCTTCTAAATATTTATGTTTTATTTCAAATTACTAAGGTTTAGTATACCAGTTGGCGACTCCCTAGAAAGACCTTCGCGACCCCCAGGTTGGGAACCCGTGTTATAGGGCATAAAATATAATATTTTATGGATGGTGGATTTTTCAAGATGGCCGACGTTGTCATGGTTACCAAGATTTTTCCACGAATTTGTTTTAGTGGAAATGCATATGAGGATCTATCTTAATAAAGCTGTAAAGAAATAACTGTTTTCTAACGTGTATTAAGTATAGGCCTGTATATTTTTTAATGTTGTACTTGTTTGAGAAAAATAATTTATGAAATAGTTATTGGTCAAAATGCAATGTGCTTTACTACACGCTGAACGATATTAGTGACAAAGCAAAGAAATAACTAATTAGCTAAAAATCCGACACATTTAACATAACAAAGGCACACACTGATTAAGTGACTTAAATGATTCCGTTAAAAATCTGGCCACTCAATGGTCATTATTTTGTTTTTAAGAAATTTGTATTAGTTTGACCGATAAAATTGTGTAAATTTAATAGCGTACGTCTTGATGAGTAGACCTATATCAAATTTGAATGAAGTAGTTCCTTTCTTTATAGTCTAAAATCAAAAGATTCACACAAAAAAATATAAATTTATAAAACATGGAGAATGAAAGAGGTATTTTAAAAACTTAACTTACGCGAATATGCTTATTCTTTCAAATTATTTTTTTCCCAAATTAGCCAGTTCCATAGCTAAGCAAACAATGATTTATATACAATAATTAAGGCCTTAAATAGTTTAATATAGAAATGTATTTTTGGAATAGATTCTAGAGTAGATAGCGTCTAAATCTAGATCTTAGAGACTTAGCGTCTACGTCTAGTTTTTGCGTAGATTTAGATCTAGTCTAGATCTAGAATCTCTAGATCTAGAATCCAAATAGATAAAATAAATTTTAAAAGTAAAGGCCAGAAAAATTGTATTGTATATATTTCATAGCGTACGTAGCCCTAAATCAAATTCGAATGAAATACTACATTTCTTTTTATTCTAAACTCGGCAGATGACGTCATTAGTTAATGCATAAACATGAGTGATGTCATTGTTTGATGGGTTTTTTTACAACTATAAACACTTTTCCTGTTGCATAACTAAAACTGTTTTTCTACATTTTTTATTTTTCTTCTTTAAATAAAATGTTGGTTATACATTTAAAACATCTACCATATTATTTTCAATAAAAGTCCGTATCACGTTCTCCATATATCGCTGATTCTGATGTGATACCCTGCGAAAATATTTTGCGGACAGAAAGAGAGAGAGAGAGAGAGAGAGAGAGAGAGAGAGAGAGAGAGAGAGAGAAGTGCGCACATGGTCTTTTATATATTAGGATGACATTTTAGCGTCCTGTCATGGGTTAAAACATGAATTTATAACGAAATGTCTTCTTTAAAATTGGCTAACATTCAGTAAAAACATTCAACCACAAAAATGACACTGTGACTACGAGAAATGTATAATAATGAAATAACTACCTGTATAACAATCCACCCTCCGCCATCTGTTTTGGTATCACACAAAGCGAGTTTGCTTTCACTTAGCTTAACAGTCATCTGTCCTGGTAGACTTGAGACATCATTCCCGACACACTAATCATACAATACATAAATCATTGTATATTATTATTTAGCATTGTGTTATATAAATATCAAAAAATATAAACTGTTTGAGGTCGTAAAATTTAATAAATAAAATAAAAATATTTAACTTACACAACGCATCTCAAATAATGCGTTTAAAAAAGTATTTATGTTTTCCGATTTCTGTTAAGAACTACTAGCTATACACAGTTCACGGGAAATAACATCCATTAAAATAATAAAGTAAATTTGAAACATATTTTTAATATTTTCTAGTTAATGCACTAAATAAATACCTTATTCATATGTAAGGCCACGTAGATAGAATCTCGCAGCTTATTATTCTCTTCTGTGATAAATGTCTGGAGTTTGGATTTCATTTCTGTTAATTCTATATTTAAATTTTGTGTTTGGTTCTGACTATTGGCTTGCATTGATTGCATTAACACAGCCAGCGCATTATTAGTGTATTCTGATTTTGATTTGTTTTCCATCATCTCTAAAGCTTTGGTTAAGTTTAAAGTAATTTGATTCATTTTCTCATCCAACATGTCCTCAAGTGAAGAAGAATTGATCTGTTTGAAAAATGTATTTTAGGTTTTTAGCATATATCTATGAATAATTAATAAGCTATATAATAGTTGTATTTACTTGATAGAAACAAAAGACAAAGCAGAGGTAAATTGCAACTAGATAAATCATTAAAAAAGTATAGTACATTATTGTTCGCTGTTTTATAAATCATGAATATATTTACGTATCTGTTTTCTTAATTTTGAATTCATAGGGTTACCGTAGTACTCTTTTATAAATTCTAGTAGAGTTTTGTTTAGACTAGAAACCAAAAGTTAATGTTGTATGGATATTTTCTTGTGTGATAATTTTCTTTATATATTTATTTCCATCTCCTTTAATGTACTATTGAGTTGTTCTGTTTCGTTCTGTGTGCTGGCTAACATTGTTTGCATTGATTCGTTTACAACGGCCAAACTATTTTTATTTACATCTGTTTTTGAATTTAGTTTATTTTCCATCATCTGTAAAGTTTTGTTTACATCAAGAGTTACATTCATTATCTTTTCATCCAACATTTTATCATCAAGTGAAGAGGAACTGACCTGTTTATAACTGTTATTTAACTCTGTATCTGTTAGACCAAAGCTTTTGTCTGTGATGAACTTTTCGCCACCAGAATTTGGCATCTGTAATGACATTGTCATATCTCCCTTTTTCAGATTCATCATTATTAAAGATTCACGTGATTTTCTTTGTAAACTTTCCGTCTGTTTCCCAATTCTATCAATAGACCCAGTTGTATTTACATAATGTATTTCACACAGAAAAATGCCACCATTGCAGTCAGAATGTTTGGAGAGAAAAATGTCCAATTCAGAAAATGTTTTCGATATTTTCCCATCTACTTTTGTTCCAGCCCTTTTATAATCTTGAAGCTTTGAATCTAATTCTGAAATAGACGCCACCAAAATCTTCCCCTCTGGTTCACTGATCCTATAGACTGACATGTTGACAAGAGCTGATATCTGAGTGTCTTCTCTTATGTTTTCTGTACACTGGAGTTGTGCACAAAATAAATCCTCGCCGTGGTAAAAATATTCTACGCTGATATCGACATTTATACCTATAATTAAAAGACATTTTAAAAAAATAAATGAAAAACTATATTAGTTAAATATATAATTTCTTAATGCTATATATATATATACTAGGCATACAGCCTAGCTTCGCTTAGGTTTTCAAAAAATTTGAGTAATTGAATGATTAATTAATAGGTGATTGGCTGTTATGTTAAATGCTTAGGGCCTAAATTGATACATTGGGGTACTGTTATTGTAATCATAAATTAATGGAATATTCGCAAACTTATTACTCGCAAGGTTCTTAGAACTGAAAGGGCTTTCAAAAAAATTATTAATCAAATATAATTTAAAATTACTTTTGCAATTAATTTTACAATTCCAATACAATACAACACTTAATTTATAACAAAATATCCATTTAAAACAATGCTATACATTATGATTTTTGTTTTTTCTTAAAAAGAGTATACAAAATATTATAAATTGTTACATTAAAAAGTTACCTCCCATGTTCATAGACCAAATGCCCAAATCTCGTATAATTAGAATTTCACTCGCAGTCATTTTAAGCCCTCTTCGAGGGCTTTGAGTCAAACCGACAGTTTTCCCTAAAGGTCAAACCATTTACCTAAAAGTATGCAAAAAATTAGCCAGATATACTGAGTTTAAGTACCCTAAAGTCTGCGTTGAAATGACCCTCTGTTTTTCCCATAAAATACAAAGATTATATAGGGAAATACAACTGGTCAGTTTTGACCCCTTTACGAAGTTTTCCCAGATATGCCGAGTTTTTTGTGACACCCCAAAGCGTTCTCCTACCACCTCACAAAATTTCAAGGGGGGTCGTCGGAGGAAATTTGTTTTCGTAATAGAGCTCAAATCAAGAGAATTTCACTAGCGGTCACGTTTTAGCCCTCGTCGAGGGCTTTGAGTCAAACCGACAGTTTTCCCTAAAGTTCAAGCCATTTACCTAAGAGTATGCAAATAATTAGCCAGATATACTAAGTTTAAGTACCCTAAAGTCTGCGTTAAAATGACCCTCTGTTTTTCCCATAAAATACAAAGATTATATAGGGAAATACAACTGGTCAGTTTTGACCCCTTTACGAAGTTTTCCCAGATATGCCGAGTTTTTTGTGACACCCCAAAGCGTTCTCCTACCACCTCACAAAATTTCAAGGGGGGTCGTCGGAGGAAATTTGTTTTCGTAATAGAGCTCAAATCAAGAGAATTTCACTAGCGGTCACGTTTTAGCCCTCGTCGAGGGCTTTGAGTCAAACCGACAGTTTTCCCTAAAGTTCAAGCCATTTACCTAAGAGTATGCAAATAATTAGCCAGATATACTAAGTTTAAGTACCCTAAAGTCTGCGTTAAAATGACCCTCTGTTTTTCCCATAAAATACAAAGATTATATAGGGAAATACAACTGGTCAGTTTTGACCCCTTTACGAAGTTTTCCCAGATATGCCGAGTTTTTTGTGACACCCCAAAGCGTTCTCCTACCACCTCACAAAATTTCAAGGGGGGTCGTCGGAGGAAATTTGTTTTCGTAATAGAGCTCAAATCAAGAGAATTTCACTAGCGGTCACGTTTTAGCCCTCGTCGAGGGCTTTGAGTCAAACCGACAGTTTTCCCTAAAGTTCAAGCCATTTACCTAAGAGTATGCAAATAATTAGCCAGATATACTAAGTTTAAGTACCCTAAAGTCTGCGTTAAAATGACCCTCTGTTTTTCCCATAAAATACAAAGATTATATAGGGAAATACAACTGGTCAGTTTTGACCCCTTTACGAAGTTTTCCCAGATATGCCGAGTTTTTTGTGACACCCCAAGGCGTTCTCCTACCACCTCACAAAATTTCAAGGGGGGTCGTCGGAGGAAATTTTTTTTCGTAATAGAGCTCATATAAAGAGAATTTCACTCGCGGTCACTTTTTAGCCCTCGTCGAGGGCTATGAGTGAAACCGACAGTTTTCCCTAAAGGTCAAGCCATTGTCCTAAGAGTATGCAAAAAATTAGCCAGATATACGGAGTTTAAATACCCTAAAGTCTGCGTTGAAATGACCCTCTGTTTTTCCCATAAAATACAAAGATTATATAGGGAAATACAACTGGTCAGTTTTGACCCCTTTACGAAGTTTTCCCAGATATGCTGAGTTTTTTGTGACACCCCAAGGCGTTCTCCTACCACCTCACAAAATTTCAAGGGGGGTCGTCGGAGGAAATTTTTTTTTGTAATAGATCTCATATAAAAAGAATTTCACTCGCGGTCACTTTTTAGCCCTCGTCGAGGGCTTTGAGTCATACCGACAGCTTTCCCTATAGGTCAAGCCATTTACCTAAGAGTATGCAAATAATTAGCCAGATATACTGAGTTTAAGTACCCTAAAGTCTGCGTTGAAATGACCCTCTGTTTTTCCCATAAAATACAAAGATTATATTGGGAAATACAACTGGTCAGTTTTGACCCCTTTACGAAGTTTTCCCAGATATGCCGAGTTTTTTGTGACACCCCAAGGCGTTCTCCTACCACCTTATAAAATATCAAGGGGTTCGTCGGAGGAAATTTTTTTTCGTAATAGAGCTCATATAAAGAGAATTTCACTCGCGGTCACTTTTTAGCCCTCGTTGAAGGCTTTGATTCAAACCGACAGTTTTCCCTAAAGATCAAGCCATTTACCTAAGAGTATACAAAAAATTAGCCAGATATACTGAGTTTAAGTACCCTAAAGTCTGCGTTGAAATGACCCTCTGTTTTTCCCATAAAATACAAAGATTATATAGGGAAATACAACTGGTCAGTTTTGACCCCTTTACAAAGTTTTCCCAGATATGCCGAGTTTTTTGTGACACCCCAAGGCGTTCTCCTACCACCTTATAAAATATCAAGTGGTTCGTCGGAGGAAATTTTTTTTCGTAATAGAGCTCATATAAAGAGAATTTCACTCGCGGTCACTTTTTAGCCCTCGTTGAAGGCTTTGATTCAAACCGACAGTTTTCCCTAAAGATCAAGCCATTTACCTAGGAGTATACAAAAAATTAGCCAGATGTACTGAGTTTAAGTACCCTAAAGTCTGCGTTGAAATGACCCTCTGTTTTTCCCATAAAATACATAGATTATATAGGGAAATACAACTGGTCAGTTTTGACCCCTTTACGAAGTTTTCCCAGATATGCCGAGTTTTTTGTGACACCCCAAGGCTTTCTCCTACCACCTCACAAAACTTCAAGGGGGGTCGTAGGAGGGAATTTTTTTTCGTAATATAGCCCATATAAGGCGCCGGTCAGTCGAGGTCAGTTTTGACCCCCTGTCCGTAGACTTTTCGGCAAACCGTCACCGGCCCTCGTGTTCTATCGCCCCCAGGCACCATCGTGCCAAATTTGACGCACCTGCGGCGCCGAGAAGTGCCCTGTCGGGCACCCGACCATTTTGCTTTATATATATATATATATATATATATATATATATATATATATATATATATATATATATATATATATATATATATATATATTTTTATATATATATATATATATATATATATATATATATATATATATATATAAATATAAATATAAATATAAATATAAATATATATATATATATATATATATATATATATATATATATATATATATATATATATATATATATATATATATATATATGTGTGTGTGTGTGTGTTTCGTGTTTTTATAACAGTATCGCCTTCAAAAGGATGAGCGGTTTCGGCTTGATCGAGTCGGTTAAGCTCATGTTGCTAAACCGAAAAGTCTCGAGTTCGAACCCTCGGGCAGATGAGGCTCGAAAGCTGGGGATAGCCACTCTTCTATAAGAGACAACTCCAAAATAAAAAACTGCTTCCTTGTAGTTTGTTCTTGGTTGAACAAAGGCTATGGAAGCAAATCCAAAAAGAAAAGCTGGCTGAAATCGGAGTCAAACGGCCTATATGACGCATACCAAGTTAACACGTAGTACTTAATTGTATTGGAGGAAATCCTTTCCAACATTAAAATTTAAGATCGAAGAAGAAAGAAGAAAGAAGGAAGAAATGATGTTTGAACTTCGCTGGTGTCATTTTTTTAAAGACATGGAACCTAGCAGGTAGAAAGGTTTGACAGGTAGATTTTTAAAAAAAAACATTTTAATAATACTAAGGAAGGTCTTCGTTTTTGCTTCAGAGATCTATTTTAAAAAGTAGAAGCGAAACAAAAAAAAACATTTTCAAATAAAGGTGATATTATTAATAGCTAGTGTAATACAAGTATTTAACAAAAACAACAGCAATTTATAAGTAATAAAGTAGTTAACGGGATGGGTCATAGGTGCTTTGACCACAGGTGCTTTGACCATAGGGGTTTGACCATAGGGGCTTTGTCCACAGCGGGGCTTTGACCACAGATGGGCTTTGACCATAGGGGTTTTGACTATAGGTGGTTTGACTACAATGAGGCTTTGACCATAGAGTGTTTGACCACAACGGGGCTTTAACCACGGGGTGGGGGGTTAACCATAATATATAGATTTTAAAATCCATTAATAGAAATTAACATGTACTAAAAAAGTAAAGAACGAAATTTTAGTCTCCACACAAAGGCTGGTACTAGGCCTCATAGACTTATTTTATATATAAATGGAACACAAATAATGCGACATATATCAAGTTTCACAAATAAATAATGTAGATGTACTTGAAAATATATAAATATAAAGGATAATGAAGGATAAAAAAACATGCCAACAGTATAGTCAAAGAAGACATACTTATATAGTTTAGATGACTTGTATTTATACATGATGAATTAACATTTTATTACATCCTGTCGCAATTTAAAATATAATTACACAACTTTTGAAGTTAATCCTTACAATTAATGGACAAAGCACTTGTTATCAAACGCCAGTATTGGACAAACTACCTGTAATCAACAACCCTACATGGACAAACCATCTGTGGTTAAAGGCGGACACAGCTCTTGTGATCATACACCCGTTGATTAAAGACCCTCTGCTGAGAAAACACCTGTGGTCAAAACCCCTATGATCAAAGCCCCGCTATGGTCAAAGCTTTCTGTGGTCAAAACCCCTATGTTCAAAGCCCCTCTATGGTCAAACCACCTATGGTCAAACACTCTATGGTCAAAGCACCTGTGGTCAAAGGTCCGCGCACCACCGGATGGTGTAGAGTTTACCAGTTTCTGTGACAGCGACATATGTGTTTAGCACTATGCCCGGCCGCTTTTTTTTATAGACTCGAAACAAAACTCAAAGAGCGAGACTAAGCGGATACAATCTACCACCCAGCCTCACAATACAAATATTGTTGATATAATGTTTTTAATGTGAAGCGTAAAACAAGTATCTAAAAATGTCTAAAACATGTGAAGACCGAAACAGTTTATACTTTGTGTAAAATAAAACTTACATGTTTATACTTTGTGTAGAATAAAACTCACCAGCGACGACAAAAACAGTAATAGCAAGCAGGCAAAGTTTCATGATGCAGGCCATTGTGACTGCCGGAATCTTGTCCGCGTACTCTGCAAACAGATGGCTGGAGAGCCCGTCAATGCTGTTTATAACGTCTTGACAAATTGTTTATATCACGTGTTTTAATTTAATCCCATAGGCGGATCCCATCTTACAGTTTTAGGGTCCGTAATATTTGTATGTATGTGTGTTTGGATCAGGCGTCTAAACATACACCATTTGTAACGCTAAATAAGAGCGTCAGCAATTATTAATGTTTCAATAATGTGTGTTTGTCACAATAAATAAAAGTATTAGACCCGATTGGTATCAGTTATTGAAAAAAAATTTAAAGCTCTTAGTTCATTATTTATTATTAAAGATAGACCGAAGCTGTGACTGTGATATATTTTGAGAACTGCGAGCAACAACCGTCGTGAATGCAATCAAAACGTCAACACATAATGATTCTTGCTTTGCGTCTAAAACTTTATTGGGTTTCCTGTTCATAAAAGTGTCAGTGCAGAAGAATTATAGCTGTGTGGTTATGTGAACATAATATGTTTAGTAGTTTTCTGATAATTGAACGTGGTTAAAAAATAAATAGTGCGCTTATTTTAATTATTTCATTTCATTAATTATATAATGACGTATGGAAAACTGTCGATTAATCTTGATTATTTTTCAATAAACAATTAAATTCTTTTGTACACTATTTACTAGTTCTAATAATGCATCCATCCTTTCAGATATTTGTTCCCATTCGTGCATAAATTCACTCGAGCACTATGTTTCTTTCAAGCATGTCTTCGAATGAAATAGAATTAATATAGAAAATATACAATTACACACACACACACACACACACATATATATATATATATATATATATATATATATATATATATATATATATATATATATATATATATATATATATATATATATATATATATATATATATATAGGAAAATAGGGTCTGCTCCCATCCCTAAGTGTTAATTGCCCCCGGAGAAAAAAGTCTCAAAGAAACACTGTACGAGCATTTGTCTTATTCCGGCAAATGTCCATTTCGGCATTTGTCTCATTCGTCCATAAGGCTATTCGGGCATTTATCCAATTCAGACAAACATCCACACTTGCATTTGTTACATTTGTCGTACACCCTTAATAAATTCTCTCTCTGAATACGGTCATTGCCGGATAAAGCAATGCTCTAACCAGGTAGACCTAAACAGGATAAAAAAAACAGATTTTCTCTCAATAATTATTACCAGATTCATCTAATCTCCTGGGTGTTTGAGGCCCATGATTTGAACTCATAACTTGCGAGTTAGCAAGCGTTCTATTGTTAAAATACTTTGTTCCCTGTTTTTTATACTAAAATGGGTGTACAATACTGATATTTCTTCAATCTGAACTCATGACTTGCGAGTTAGCAAGAGTTCTATTGCTAAAATACTTTGTCCCCTGTTTTTTAAAATACTAAATGGGTGTCCAATATTGATATTTCTACAAAGGCCTGAATTGTACAAGGATATGACAGAACTAAGTTTAGCATGAAAATTATGATATCTTAGCACATTTATTTAGCTAATCATTAAGTCTGGTGTGTGAATTTAATTAAAGTAATTAAAGCGTTGTTTGCTGATATATGGCAGACCATTTTATGAGTTTACCTTTAAAGGTAAAACATTAAAATTAATTCAGATCCCATTATGTTCTAGTGTGAAGTTTTTTTTAGATGTAAACCATTAATAAATTTGTTAAATACGTAAGCATGACATAAATAAATTAAATTTCTAATAAGCTGTAAATTTCTACCTAAAATCAATCATAACTTATTAGGCAAGTACAAAATTGATTTTTAATAAAACATGAAAAAAAATCCCAATAAAATTAATGATTTTGTTCTATCAATTAACTGTTTATATAAATAATATTAGTAAGACTTGTATATAAAATAAATGTTTTAAAGAAGTAACACCCATATAAGCAAATTATCGGATGTACGTCTCTCAATCAGATTAATCTTTAAAACTAAATTGGTTATTGATTACACAAAGTAATTAGTCACATACATGCCTGTAATGAGTTGATGTCTTTGTGTAAACCTTTGCTTATTATGAAATTAATCAAGAAATCAAATATTAAACGGAACTAGTATTTCTTGCAGGCATCTCTTCGGGGGCTACGCCCACCTTCGCCCCGAAGAGAGTCTACCGTCCTCCCTAAAGGAGATGTAATTGATAGAGAAAATATCATAAAGAAACACTATGTATAATCGAACTTGATTGATAGGCTATACACACGAGGCATGAGCAGCTATGGTTGGAAGACAAGTCCTGCACCATATGGCTTGTAAGTAGGTCACCAGCTTCTTGTTCTGGTACATGCTAGCTTGAAGCTATCAAACTAAATGTGAATATGTTTAATTGTTAAAAAATAAATAAATGGAAAAGTTACTTCCGCTATTGTTATGATATTAAAAATTCAAAACAATGCTAATGATAGACTACAAGAGGTAGGCTAGTTTAAATAAAAATATATCCTACGTTAAACTGATTTTTTTAAACATGCGTAGTGTGTGTTATTATTAATTCGAATGCCTAACAAGTTGTCCTAAACGTAGTTACAATATTAATATAATATTACTAAAAGCTTAGGCCTACCGGTACTTAATTTGATTCTATTGTCATAAATATAAAATGTACAACTGTTCTATTTTTTATGTACTCTTGGTATTTTAAAATTTTGAAGCGAGACCTAGAGACGGCTAGCCGCCATTTTTTAAAAACCATTAATTTAATTCGAAAATGTATGTATATATGTATATATATATATATATATATATATATATATATATATATATATATATATATATATATATATATATATATATATATATATATATATATATATCTGGCTAACGACATTTCGAATAATTTTAATCGAGAGAGACTGAGACTTACAAGCCCTATTACATTGCAACACTAAGAATTTTCAGAAAGCAGATATGATACGTAACTTATCTATATATGCACGTGTGATGGATTTAAGAAAGAAAAGTTTTTTATAGTGTAAACACCACAGTAATATGGAAAAGTATAAAGCTCTATGGAGTTCCAGAAAAAAAATACATTTACCTAAAATGCTAGGTGATATACAATAGTATCTACTGTCTTGTCCACCCCTCTCCCACCGTGGACGTCATAAATAGATGACCCCATTATGCGATAAGTTTTAATGAACACACGGAAATAAACTACTAGTTATATTTTGCACAATAATCTAAGCTTGGATATATCTTTTTTATTATCCAAAAGCTTTTTGGGGCTCCAATGTTTACTTAGGGGCCAAACGTAAAACCTTTCCATGAGTATTCTTAACAACTTTCTATAGGATTAATGTTTTATTGCGATTGGATGAAAGGTGTAGTAGTTCATGAAGCAGTATATTTATGTCTTTACTTAAAGGGGGTAAGTTTAGCTGAGTTTTAAGCACATATATTAAAACTAACATTCACAAATCAGTATACAGAATAAAAACCCAAACATATATTTTTTTATTCAATAAAGCATGTATATAAGTCTGCTAAATTTAGACATAATGTACAAACAGTAATTCCAACTCAGTTTGAAGTATTTTTACACTATTTTTTTATAAATATTAGTTTATAATAAAAATGTTATTTACACTTTATACCCCTAATATTTTTTTGTTGGTTTTATTTGTGGTTGTCTAATGCAAATACGGCGACATTGTATTCTGCTTAAAATATAACTTAAATACAACTATCATAGAGAGATAGTTAAATTGTTCATCTTCACGACTGCCGTAGTTTCATCTCAACCTGATCTAGAGAATCACCCTGGGTTGTTAAGCTAGTCCATATGATTCCGTCGGCGTATACTTTACTTGCCCATACTCCATTTAATTTAACCTCATGACAGCCTTTAACGTACCACCAGCCACCTTTATGAATCTCAGCACAGTTACGGGAATCCGACTCATTGTCACGATCATAGGTTGAAAAAGCAGCACCCTGTTGAAAGTTAAAGTCGTCTGTAACGTTGCCTGTCTTGTATGTAAACTTTATCCTATACAAATCTGCTTCATTTCCGACCATAACATTACTGTACACGGCGTAGTAGGATTTACCTTTATATTTCATGTCAAACCTCAGTTCTCTGTAGCCCTGTTAACAGATACAAACATATTTTTTAACATCTAGTTACCGTATGAACTATTTCGAAACAGAATCCTCATTAAATTGAAGGGGTTATACTATTTTACACACACAGACATTCACACACACATACACACATACACAAGAACACGCACACACACGCACAAGCACGCACAAGCTCGCACGCACGCACACACACATATATGTAGGCCTCTCTCTCTCTCTCTCTCTCTCTCTCTCTCTCTCTCTCTCTCTCTATATATATATATATATATATATATATATATATATATATATATATATATATATATATATATATATGCAATATGCATCGAAAATTATCAAAATATGTGTTATTTTATAGTAATCTAATTATTTCAAACTGAAATGTACCTACCTTTCTGGTGAGGTTTGAGATCCAATCATTTCCAAGCCAATAATCTCCAGCCAAAGATCCAAAACCATTCTTGTAGTCGCTCCAGTGTCTGATAAAATTTACGTCACCTTTAACACGTCTCTGAAACAGCACAGTGTGACTAGACTTAAAAGGGTCATATAACAAATAAAATAGTCACCAATTTTATCCGGCCGTTTAAAAAACTTAATTAACATAAATAACGAAGTTACCCTTTCGGAATTCATCTGTCTCTATTACATTGGCAGTGATAGTTTTGCCAGTCTAGTCTAGTGCCGAGTCGTGTTTATTTTCTATAATGTAAGTCAGGTACCCATTAGATCTGAATGACTCAGGCACGACTTCGTTTGCTCTACAGTGCAATCCCATCAAATGCAGTAGCTCATGGGCAAGGTGCCAGTGGGGAGTGGGCGAGTGGACAAAGTAGAAGATGGTGTGGTCAGACAAGGAATGGTCTTTCGCACCCTCGCTAAAGGCAGCAAAGGACAGGGAATGATGGCTCGGTCTTATAAAAGAGTCAACAGTGATACCCCAATAACCCTTCCACGACATAATGGATAAGTCTGAATAGATCAGTTAAAGAAAGAAACAGAAAGTAGAGAAAGACACATTTTTAATCTATTAACCAAATTAATTATAGTATTTAAAACACTTTGTGATGGCTAAACCAACCACGAGACTTTTACATTTTCGAATTAACAAATGAAAGACAATGGAGAAAAAATGTACCGAAAAAATATAACAAGGAAATTCGTACTATTGTTGAACTTGTTGTGTCTCGTGTTATACAAAAAAAATGTGTTGTAAATAAGCATTTAGTATTGCTGAAAGTAAATGCACATCGTGTATTTTACACAAATATATGTGTGACAAATCGTATCTGCTTTTAATTAAACATTAACTTTTAAAAAATTAACTCCCTTTCGTCTGTCTTTCTGTTTTATAATAATAAATAATCTCTTATGTTACATCTGTGTAGTGGAATTATAAGAATATTTTGTTCTTAAATAACGTGAAAATAAAAACGCATTGTCAAACTCACCACTGCATGATAGAATATTTATTAGTATATTCACAAGTAGCACAACAGCTATCATTGTGATGCGGCTTTGAGACTATCTATTGTATAATATTTTAAAACTGAGCACACAGTTACTTTAACGCGAGTGAATTCAACTAACGGTACGTGAACACTGACGGGTTTAAATAGCGCATGTTTAATTGTAAACATCATTATCTTTGTGACGTCAGTTGATGAGTTTAATTAAGTTTAGATTATGGGCTTGGCAAGTTTGTAAATTTTTAAAATCAAAATAAACTCAAGAAGTGTTTTGCTTACCCCATGTATGATTTTTATAAACAGAGTCGGGTTGTTGACATGGAATATGAGGATGTAACTTTGTTACTGTACGATCTCAAATAGTCGTCATAATTAGATAGCAGTAACACATAGTAATAATAGACATTAGTTTTATATTGAAAATACAAGATAATATATTGACCCATGCTTTTCTTTACAGTTATTTGAATAGTAAAATAGTATAAAATCATTTATTTTCGCCTAATTAGTGCATAATTGACCCATGCTTTTCTTTACAGTTATTTAAATAGTAGTGTATTATTATATATTTCAAGTGAATCATTTATTTTCTACTTTTTAGTGCATAATTATATAAAATCTAGCTAATGTTATTAAAGCATTTTTTAATGATAATAGTTTTTTAAATTCGTATATGTAACTCTAGCGAGACCATCAACAAATCCAACACTTGTTTATCTAACCAGATATAAACAACTGTCAACGCCATGTGGACACCTATAAACATGCACTGCTCAAGTATCTGTAGTAGTCTTAACAAGAAGATTTTATTCATTGAAAATATAATTCAAGTTGCTTTGTGTAGTATTTTGTAGCTTTCACCAAACGTAATGGTATAATAATCGTCAAAAAAGAGACCATTAATGTGGATATACGCACGTTAAAAAGCGTTAAGATATTTTTTTAAAAAAAACGTAAAAGCAATGCCGTTTTACTTTCTTTAGACTAGAATTAACCACACACCATATTAGGAAATATTAGTTTTGGACGTTATAGAAACAAATCTTTTTATATTTACCGAATATTGTGTTTTTATTTTATAAGCAGCAATGTGTTTTTAACCATTTTTTTTAAGTATGTAAATTAATGAAAGCGTTTACAATAGCAATTTAAAAAAAAATGTTTTACAATAAAGCTGGACCATTTCCATTCTTGTTATGCCTCAAATTTGGGTAAATAGAACAGCAATATACTCGTGTTAGCATACCTAACTAATGGGAACTTTAATCAAATCATTCTTTTAAAATAAAGATTAATTCATTTATCAAACTATTTTTTTAAAACTTAATACAAATATATATATATATATATATATATATATATATATATATATATATATATATATATATATATATATATATATATATATATATATATATATATATATATATATATACTTTGATATTATTAAAAGCAGCTATGTGAAAATGAAGAGTAAAAAGCTAATGTTCTTTCAGATATAGAATTTTATTTTTAAAAAGTACGAATATAATTTTTAAATCATTAAAAATAACTATAATGAACAGTGTCTAACAATATTTATTGTCTTGTTAGTTATCTTTATGTCCCTTGGATTATGTATATTGTAGTTACGTCCCTTAGATACTCAGTGTTTAGTGTGTAAGATGTAGCGGGAGACTAGGCTTGTCCCCTGAGGTTATCTGACATAAGCAAGAATAAAATACTAAAGATAACTCATAGACGTGTTTGTTCTTACAGAAACTAGTAATGTAACACTTATATTTGCTTTGAACTAAGGATTAAGAAATTATGTATTTTGGACTGCTAACACAATTTAAGTATGTTATTAATTTTGTTTCATTTAATTTATGTGCATCTATCCAATAATAACCTGACAGTGTTTGTTGCGTGTTGGAGAGTTCGCACGTTTAGAACAAAGTAAGCCGGGCGAAGAGGGTTTTAAAAAAAGCTGTTCACCCACAAACCAGCTCTTCCTCTCACGCGCTGCGTGCCACTCACGTGCACTGTTGAGCGAGTTTACTTTACGAACTTTTATGCTGACACCAGTATATTTTTTGTCTTGATGTCGTTGGTTCAACATACTAAAGTCCAGCGGATCTTTATGTATTAGTTGTCGGATGTGGATGGTTTACACTCTATATGTCAGCGGCTCTCACAATGTTAGTTTATGCTGATGTGGATGGCTACACACCTTTATGTTCAGAGGCTCTCACAATATTATTTATATTGCTATGGATGGTTATACGCCGTAAATATATATATATATATATATATATATATATATATATATATATATATATATATATATATATATATGTTACTATTCGTTCTAAATGTCTGCGGCTGACACGATCAGCAGCAGATTTTCTTTCAGGGTTATCTGAAACACAAACACATGCACACTCACACGCACATACCCATATACATACACACACACACACACACACACATATACACATACACATACACATACACATACACATACACATACACATACACATACACATACACATACACATACACATACACATACACATACACATACACATACACATACACATACACATACACATACACATACACATACACATACACATACACATACACATACACATACACATACACATACACATACACATACACATACACATACACATACACATACACATACACATACACATACACATACACATACACATACACATACACATACACATACACATACACATACACATACACATACACATACACATACACATACACATACACATACACATACACATACACATACACATACACATACACATACACATACACATACACATACACATACACATACACATACACATACACATACACATACACATACACATACACATACACATACACATACACATACACATACACATACACATACACATACACATACACATACACATACACATACACATACACATACGTGGTTTAAAAAAACCAACTCTCAAAATATGATTTAATTTTATTAAAAATTAGTTTATATAAATGCATAGTTAACAGATGGTTTGAACTTTTTTGTTGTTCACTGCTCGCTGTTTTGCTTTTTATAACTTCTTATTTTACATGAAGTTATAATTACTATATATTAACGTATTATGTTATTTAATGAAAAACTTTTTTAACTTATACAAGTAGTCTTTAAAAACAATTATACTTATATTAGTTCAAATTTTGTGCACATAATGTTTAACCTTTAAATTAATATTAACCTGTAAATTAAAATAATTTTAAATAGTAAAATACTTTTTTATCAAATGATTTAATCAATGCTTTATTAAAATTTACACAGATTATATATATTTGTGATAACTAGTAACTACACCATATGAACCTAAATTTTTGTTCATTTTTACGGAAAATATATCAACAATATTTTATTTTTATTTAATTTGATATTCGCAGTAAACTCGCTTTAACGTGTTTGGGAAAGCGTTTTAAAATGTTTCCCACGTTTAAATACAAAATAAAATAAATCGTTAGATAGTAGAAAAAGATTAACTCAAATTTTGTTTTTCGACCTTGGTATTACCATATGCGTGGGAATTGCGTTTCATGGTGCACAGCGTTTTTTTTTAAAGAAATAAAAACAAACAAAAAAATTGCAAAATTTTAATAGACCGGGTAAACTGTTTACAATCCAAGGTCATTCTTTATGTGAGAACTGTTTGTCCCAGGAACGAAGCAACCTACTTTTTTTAGGGTCACACTGACCCTAAATATCATAAGAAGGTAAGTTAAAAAATATTTTTAAAAAAAACTCGCAGAAAAAGTAAGCATGGATAGATGTTACACACACATGATTTTTTATAAACGTCTTTAAAAATATTTTAACAATTTTAAATTGTTTAAAAATACCGGTACAGAACTGTCGACCTTGGTAATACGATATGAATGTTGGCCTAGAGACGATTATATTCCAGAGTTCACAGTTTAATGCTTACATCAACAACAAAGTTGTGCTAGTTTCTCAGACACTGCGTCGATTTTCTTCCGCTCTAGTCAAGGTCAGTCTTCGCCTAGTCTTTTCTATTCTGAACTGTAAACCTTCTAAAATTCTTAATCATAACAATTGCTTTTTTTGTTAAATATTGTTTTAAAGGACTTTACTTTTATTGGCTGTATTATTAAACACAGAAACGGTAAGTAGACGGTAAAACACACCATTCAGTTGAATCAGAAACGACGTTGAGTTTCGTAAAGAATGTTCCCGTTTAATTTTAAAATAATATTCAGAAATAACTCAACAAAACCGGCCAAGATCTAGCAACTTAAATTCAGCACCTTTACTATCGCCGCATCAGTTTTACCTCTGTGAATTCCTAACCACTTACTAGGCTCTCGTTCACCTATTAATTTTTTTTTTCTTCTTTGTTCTTAGCCTTAACATCGGCGCAGTCCGGTCGATAAGGCTTATAGTTATCAAGAATAATGAGTTCAACTCCTGAGCAAAAAGGCCCGCTAGCTGGGGACAGCAACCCATTTAGGAGAGAAAACTCAAAACTAATCATCCGTAGCATTGTAGCTTCTTATTGGATGGACAAAGACTATGGAAGCAAATGCAGAAATAAAAGCAGGCTGAAATCGGAGTCAACGAGCCATATATGCCATAAGGGGCATAACATATTGACACATAATATTTAATTGTGTTGGAGGTAATTCCGTCCTACTTTACAATTAAGAACGAAAAGAGAAGAAGAAACTCAATTTTATTTCCCTAGACATAGTTAAGATAACAGTGCCAAAGATTATGCACCATTTGACACCTTGACTCGATTTAATTTCGCCTTTCTTTCTGTGTTTTTGTAGCCTTCGATCATATTTCCTTTTTTACCCAATAGCATCTGCAAGGAGTTTTAAACTACGATTTAGTCTCCCCTGCATAGCTAATGAGACTAGTTTGTCCAGGGTTTTGAACCGTGCTCAAGACTTTAAAGTTAGCAGTCAAACACGCTACATCCTTCACCTACACAACGATGTATTTCTTACATTACATCAGTTTCCCTCCCCCTCCTTCCTACAATCTCACCCATCGTCCCAATTAAACATTCTAATTTCAACAGTTTTACGGTAATAAACACATCACATTTACTTGGGACTTTTTTTTTAAATTGACATTTTCACTATTTAACAGAATAGAAACAGCAAAGAAAGTATTTTATTCCTTTAAAATAGTAAACTTTACTTGTCTTTTATCTTTACTTGTTATACATATATAAACATTAAAGTAACACCCATTTTATGAACATTTAATGTATAGTAAATGGTTACTAAGTAATAGGAATAAAATTAGAAAGGGTTATGATGTTTAATGTTAATATTTTAAAAACTATCATAGAGCAGGAAAAAAAATGTAAGACTTACGTTTTTTTCTCAAAAATATTTTTTCTTTCAATTTGCTCTAAATACTAGGTTAAGGTCAAAGAATGCATCTTACAGCTATTTAAACGGCAGGGATCCGATTTGTCAAATTCAGGATAGAGAGAGCAGTTCAGTTGAAGAAGCTTGAACATAACATTTGTGTGTAAATTTAAAAAAAAATGTTTGCAGTTTTGTGCAATCTATTGATTGCAACAACTTTCATTTCAATCAATGGTGAGATTTTAAAACATTGTTTTTCCGCTTCAATCATTCAAGCATTCTAACATACTGAAAAAGTTTAACATAAGTCTTCAAAACAAGTATGTGGATGATTTTGAAAAAAAGTTTACACATTTTTAAAAAATAAATAACTTTCATTTAGATCAAATATGATGTATAATGTTAAACTCCTTCCTGAATGTTTCCTTTTAGCTGATAAATGTAAAACAATTATTTGCATAAATCAACGGCGGTTTAAATTTAATGTCAATACTTGGAATTAAACAGATGTTTTTCTCTAAAAATATTGGTGAAGAATAAAAAAAAAATGAATCTTGAGTTCTAAATCAATGTCATATTTGAATCCTCTAGTGACAACTGTATTATTTCAATATATAAATTATCAAATATTTTAAATATTTCAAATAGTATATTGAATTCTTAACAAGCAGCAATGATAGAATTAAACATTTATTTATTACTTGAGATCGATACATTTTTATGGAAAATTATGGAAAAGATGGAAAATGTAATTAAGTATGCCTAAATAGAAATAAAGAGTAATGTAGCCTAATATGTATACATTTTTAAAAATTGCTTTAATTATTTATATTTCTTTGCAACTGAATTATTTTACCAAACTTTTATTAACCCAGCCATTATTCTTAAGCTATATAAATAATGATCAATTACTATTTTTAGGAAGATAATTTTATCTTTTTTTTATTATAAACATTTTTAGAATTTTTTTTGCGTTTTTCACTTTTTAATATTAAGAAATTCGAATGGCAAAAACAAGCAGGCTGCTATAAAGAAATGTTTTTTAAGAAGTGGGAAAATTTAATTCTAAGTTTTAACTCATTACACACGGACAAAGCATTTTGGACGACAAAAGCAAGTTAAATAAAGCAGCATTGGTTTTGTGTAAAATATGGACAATATTTATGAATGTAATGTGTGCCCATACCTAATAAAGTAAGTTTATATATTTTAATAATCAGCCCTTTAAACAATTGTTAAACGATTGTTAAAATAAATATTACCATAGTAGATTAGAAACATTTAGACTCCATAGCTATAATATTTTTTTAGAATATATTAGTCGATATTGTAGAAAGACATTTAAGGCATCTAAAAATCTGATAAATTTAAACACTATATTTTTTATTTTATTTTAAGAAAGCTTCTCTAATTGTAGGTCTAAAAATTGACATGAGCAGAGAATATTTTTACCATGGCAAGGATTTATTTTGCGGACAACTCCAGTGTACAGAAAACATAAGAGAAGACACTCAGATATCAGCTCTTGTCAACATGTCAGTCTATAGGATCAGTGAACCAGAGGGGAAGATTTTGTTGGCGTCTATTTCGGAATCAGATTCAAAGCTTCAAGATTATAAAAGGGCTGGAACAAGAGTAGATGGGAAAATATCGAAAACATTTTCTGAATTGAATATTTTTTTCTCGAATCATTCAGACTGCAATGATGGCGTTTTCCTTTGTGAATTTCATTATGTGAATACCACAAGATCAGTTGATAGAATTGGGAAAGAGACGAACAGTTTGCAAAGAAAATCACGTGAATCTTTTATAATAATGAACTTGAAAGCTAAAACGTCTGACTATGTTAAATCTGTTGACACAATGGCCGATTTTCTCAAATCGTTTGAAGACCCAGACAGACTGAAAGGTGCAGACATGACAATGTCATTACAGATGTCACATTCTGGTGGCGATAAGTTCAGCACAGACAAAAGTTTTGGTCCAACACATACAGAGTTAAATCACATTTTCAAACAGATCAGTTCTTCTAAAATTGAGGACATAATGGATGATAAGATAAAGAATTTAACAGCGGATTTTAACGAAACATTACATCAAATGGAAAATAAAATCACAACTGCAATGGAGAAAGAAGTTAATAAAATAATTTTGCCTTATATTGAGACACAAAAACTGGATAAAGGAAACTCTCAGGGCATGTTAGATTATAAAATAGGAAATCTAACATTGAATTTTAACGAAACGTTACAACACATGGAACATAAAATTGCAACGAAAGTAGAGAAAGAAATTGATAAAAGAATTTCGTCTTATATCGAGACACACAAATTAGACCAGGAAACGTTGACCTCTTTAAATAAATCCGTTCAAACAATCACCGCAGGCACACAAAAACAAATAGAACAATGGAATTTAAAATTTGCTCAGATGGAAGAAAAGCTAAAGAAAACTGAAACACGGGAGGATTTTAATACAACTTTGAACATGATGTACGATATCAACAAGACAATGCACACATTTTTAGACGAATACAATCATATGGTATGATACATTTTATATTTTTATTTTGACATTTTTAACCATCCTTAAATTATTTAAAATATTGATAAATATCAATTGTTTATCTGGACTATTTATTTTTAAAAAAGTGTTTTATCCTACTTGGAATACAAATGTTTAGTAATAATAGGACTCTTATAGCTTTTGCGAAATAATGCTCAATTTTAGTTGGATGTTTTAATCTACGGGGAGTGACGACCTAAATATTACATGACTTTCGTAGCATTAGAAAAGATGTATTTTCATTAGTCGGTTTGGTACATCAAGTAAAACTAGCGTTTAATATAACGTCATTAGTTCAATACCGAAATGCCAACAAACCTAACGTTCTAAAATGTTTAAGAGAATGAAAGTAATTATAATCGGACTTCAAAAGGTTCAATGAATATCACCTTTGATAAAACATCCTTTATTTAGCAGTCAGTGTACATAATTGAAAATGAATAATAGAGGGAAACGGAAACAAATGAGAATTAATTATAATTTTTAAAATGGCATTGTATTTTCCTGTTTTCTTTTAATAACTTTCATTAATCATCTTCTACCCAGTGTGTCCGTAGCTATCGCCCAAGTCTACCTGACCGAATTATTACTAACTTAAATGAAACTAAAATTGCCTTGTGTGATACCAAAACAGATGGGGGAGGATGGGTCATTATACAGGTAAGATTTCTATTTTTTAAATTCATATAAATGTTTATAGTGATTTTCTTAACAATATTTGTTTCTTACAAGATTTAATTAAAATACAAATGTTCACATTCCACTTTTAGACTACTTATTTGTTTTATTCCCCCAAACATTTTTTTTTAAATTTTAAGTTCCAAATAGTTAACAGAAAAATCCATAACAGATTAAAAATGACTATGCTGTGTATATTGATAAATTAGGGTATTTATTACCATTTACTGGCAGAGATGCTACAATTTTTTATTCTTATAGAGGCGTGTTAAAGGTGATGTAAATTTTACCAGAAACTGGAGCGACTACAAAAACGGTTTTGGATCTTTGGCTGGAGATTATTGGTTGGGAAATGACTGGATCTCATACCTCACACAAAATGCAAGTTAATGTTTGAACTTTCTTTAAAAAAAATAGTACCTTACCTTAGCAAATCATTACAACCAAGGTGCGGGTAACTGTTAGGCCGAAAAACATTTATATCGAGCGCTACTGGGTATTAAAAACTTTGTTTATTGATAAGTAAACAAAATTAACATATATATATATTGTTTTTAAATTGTGCAATATACATTTACCAAATTATAAGAACTGGTGAATCGAATACACCATGTTTAAACGGAATTTTGAGGTAAAGCAAAACAGATACGTACAAACAACAAGGTTTGTATCTTGCTCAGATTTCTATACATTATACCAAATAACAAACATAAATGCAGAAATAAATAAACATAAATATTGAACCCGAAATTTAAGTTAATTACTACACACATATTTTCAGATTCATACTACTGAGAATGAAACAAAATGATAAATCGTTAATTTGACTTAAAGAAAATTCTCTTTTTTGTTTAAATATCTGTCTTGTATTTAGCTGCACCTTTAATAAATTTACACATCTAGAAGCCCAAAGCTAAGTTGTTTAGTTTAATAAACGTGACATTTAAAAAATCTTAGGTACCCAGTTGATAAAATGCTAGGTAATTTTTATACCAATTTCCATGCACATTTTTAAATACAAACTAGACTACCCGTCATCCGTTGGATAACTGTGGGTTTCGGGGGTCATCCATCAAAAAACATCACGTCTGTCACTCAGAGGCATAGCGACCCTTCCCGGCGCCCGGGGACAAACTTTTCGATTTGAACCCCCCCCCCCCCCCCCCGCAAGATTTCGATTTGCACCCCCCCCCCCCTCAAACTTTTGATGTGCACCCCCCCATTCAAACTTTCGATTTGCACCCCCCCTCAACCTTTCAATTTATTTTTCCAAACCATTTTGGCGCCCCAACATATGTCCCCCCACGCGCCCCCCCTTCCCCCTCCACCTCCCCTCCCCCCCCCCCCGCCTCCCCTCCCCCTCCCGCCCCCCCCCCCCCCCCTCCTCGCTACGCTACTGCAGTGTCACTTATCGTCACAAAAAACAGATCCCACATTCAAAAATATGTTTCTTATCTTTTAAAAACACCGAAAACACCGATTTCGGACTATCCCTTCATATACTGACGTCACATGTGACCTACTCAACTCTACTTCACCTGCCCAGTGTCCCGCCAAGTCTCAGACAACATGTTTTTATCGTTTAAAAAACGATTCCAGCCGAGCATGTCTCTGACCACACTATCCTTTCATATGCTTAGGACAAAGAAACAGATGAACTCTACTTCACCTGCCTTGTATCCTTCCAAGTTCAGATAGGCAACTTTATCATTCACATCTAAAAAAAAAAAATATATCATTGACATATTGGTCTAGAACCTGTGCCACCCACATGAGAGCGGGCTACGCTACCAACTTAGCTATTTACACGTGACGTCACAAGTGAATTTTTATACTATACTTATGCAACTTGATTTAAGCGCATAGATTCTAGATCTAGGTATAGTAGTACTAACTTTCAAATTAAATTTTATCTTAAATTAGCCAATTCCATAGAAACTTATTATTATCTAAATCTAGATAGAATTATCTATATTCTAGATCTACGACTGAGCTATATCTAGAGTTTACGTTCATAATTTTGCAAAATTAGCAGTATAGAAGCCGCGTATAAATCTTAAATTATGCAAATAGAGGCCATGGAGCGAGCATTTCCTAATTAGCATATTTCATAGCTATACAAACAAAGATTTATATAAAATAAAGAAGGTCTGAAATTATCTAGATCTAGATAGAATTATCTAGATCTAGATTCTACGACTCGTTTGCTTAAGTCTTAAGTTTAGTTTTTCTTGCTAGATCTAGAATCTAGATCTAGATCTAATCATTAGCTACGCTGATGGGCCCGGAGCGAGCATTTCAAAATTACCATATTCCAAACAAAGATTTATATAAAATAATAAAGGTCTAAAATAGTTTAGTATATAGAAAATCACTATTATCTAAATCTAGATAGAATAGAATTATCTATATTCTAGATCTACGACTGGTTTGCTTAAGTCTCTTTTTTTTTGGATTGTATTTATAATCAATAAATATTTGATTTGACCTAGATTCTAGATCTAGATCTATAAATAAATAAATAACTTTCTTGGACAGATTGTAGATCTAGAGAAATTTATCGTAAAACTAAATGAAAAAGACAGTTGAAAATTGATATAAGTGTTGGAACGTAATAAATACAGCAAACGGACGTATTGTTAAAGTTATGACCGACAGAAAATTAGATTTGATTTGACCTAGATTCTAGATCTAGATCTATAAATAACTTTCCTTCGACAGCTGATCTTTAGATCTAGAGAAATTTATTGAAAAACTAAATGAAAAAAGACAGTTTAAAATTGATATAAGTGTTGGGACGTAATAAATACAGCAAACGGACGTATTGTTAAAGTTATGACCGACAGAAAATTAGATTTAGAACGCGTTAAACTTTTGAATGGGAACACAATTTTCTTCAATAGACGCCGCCATTTTATTGTACTAAAGAGTAAACAAAAACCTGTGACGTCACTATTCCCACAAAGTTTAGTCAAGGTTTTAACATTTTAAAAAAAAATGGGTTATTCTGCGTAGGAATAAATCAATAAATTAATTAACGTCTTTAAATAAATTTGTGATCAACAGTCTGTCTGCATTAAAAAATTATTCTCTACCTGCATACCATTTTACAGCTTTCCAGATAGAGTCGAACATATCACAATTTTCGATCAGGCAAACAAATAAATATTCAAACATGTAAACAAACTTGACTTTTAGTAGTATATAGATAGATAGATAGATAGATAGATATCTTCAAGAAAAATTTCGAGTTTTATTTTTATTATCACCGTAATACTAAGTATTATATTGCCGCGTTATTTCGGGGTTTTTTTTATGGGGGGGGGGGGGGGGGGGGATATATTAAGTTTCAAATTAATATCTATATTACAAACAATATTGCTGTTCATAATAATAATAATTAAGAGAAGCAATTGTTTTTTAATTTACTTATACAAAACTTTTAAAGGAGCTTAATAGGCACCCCTATTAGACTATTTAAAGAAGGGGAATAAGTCAAGGATGGCAACATGGTAGTTCCGCCTCATGTCCATATCCCGATTACACTGAAGTTGCCATTCCTTGTAGTGTTTTATGAGCATATTAAAAAAACTTTAGAGGAGATCACTCCCGCTTTATTTCTAATGTAATTTCAATCTTTATTACATCTAAAGGGAAGAAGTTAGTTTTTTTTTCAGAATAAGTTACTATTTTTGAGAAGGATAAAAAAATGTAGCTTGTTTTTGTTCTTTGCACTTTAAGTTAATTTAAACGTTAGATTACAAGATGAATTAAATGCACACATCCTAAGGCGCCGGAGGACCACACGGTCGATTTAGTGAACGATTATAGTAGATGTTGTATCTTCTCACTAATCTTCATCCCCAGCAACAATGATACCACACTAAAAATTCACATTCTTTCTAACTGCGTTATAAACTCACCATCTTTTATTTATACAAAACATTTCACAACACATATACTCGTTCACTTTAATAATAGTGTTTTTTTTCAGACGCGTAATCTCAATTTCTGAAAAGATCTTGTAAAAAAAGACGATGATAAGAAAATATCTTCATCTGTTAACTTTCTCGGAAACAGATTATAGAGAAAATATTGTAATTGTGCTGAATAATTATACGATATTCTGACAGTTTTTGCTGTTTTATAATTCTGTCTGTGATTGTAAACAATATAGCTTAAGTACCGTTTCGTTTACTTAGATGAAGTTTCAAGTATAAGTATTATATCAAATTTGTAGTTCTATATCAACTTTTGAGCGATTTTCAGTTACCGGAAAATGTACATACTAAACTTTTGGTTTCTTAAAAACCAATAAATAGAAAACCGTTAAAACTAGGTAGACGAAATTTCATATATTAATTTGTATGCGCAGTATTCTATAATCTTTTAAATGCTTTTCATCAAACTGACGTGTTACTTTACTCTATTTCCGGGTGAACTCTTTTTCTTTTACTGTTTCAGTTCCTGTAGAAGAAATTCTATATATTAGCATTGGATCTTATTATCATCGTCCATCATCTTTTCTTTTTTATGACCAAGACATGCGACGCCACAGAAAGCTCCCTGCACTTTTGTCGGTCTCCGGCAATTTTCTTGCCAGTCCCCTATGACAGTCCCCCATATCTTCCTTTTTCCTTGAGGCGTCCAGTCTAGCGCCATTCTTGCGATCTCTTCTGAATTCATTTCATTCATTCTTAGCACGTGCCCCGTATATCGCCATTTTATTTGTTTCACTTAATTTGGAAACTGCTTCCATGTCCATCTCTCCAAATAATGGATATTATACTTAGATTTTTCTCAAATTTTGAATGACCTCTGATAACTGGAAATGTATTTTTCGTTATTTCTCGTTTCTAAAATACCGATAACGTGGAGCAAAATTGTATATATAGATATAAAATCTTATTATCTTGAATCTTTCACAAATTTTGGGGAGATCACTAACGCTTTATTTATTATTAGAAGTGTTATAAACGCCAAATCTCAAACCTGCCGGGGCGCCGGAGGATACTTCTTGTTCGATTGAACCTCCTCCGAACTTTGAAGGTACTCTACACCAGGGGTCTCCAAACTACGGCCCGAGGGCCAGGTGCGTCCCGCGAGACCCTCTGATCCGGCCCGTGGAAATAATGTTGTCTAAGGAAAAAAATATGGAAATTTACGTGTATCCTGCAAAGATTAGCCGCCGCTTACATGGACGTTACGTTTTTACCGAATTAAAATAGAAGCGCACAGTAGTGCGTTATGCTTCCCAAACGACCATTACAGCGCAAAACATCATTGCTAAAAGTTTGTTGGAGGTGCCTGAAGAACTTTACCCAGAAACGTCAATACAATTTGAAAAAATAACTTTGGGTGCAAATACAATTGCCCGCCGTGTTGCAGAAATTTGTTAAAACATTGTGACTCAAATAGCAAAACATGCAAGCACGTTTTTGCCATTTTTCAATTGCAATGGATAAGTCGCTGGACAGCTTTTCAACCTCTCAACTGCATTGTGTTCATTTGGGGTGTGGATGGAGACATGAATATAACACAAGAGCTGGCTTCCTTACATAACATGTTTGGCATTGTTACTGGAGATGATATATTCAATGAGTTGAAAAAAACAATTTGCTGATTATAACTTGGGCTGGACTAACCTCAGTTATCAGAGGAAAGAAAATGAGTGACATAAAGAAAGGCTTGTTTGGACAAGCGAAGCTGATGTGTAATGAGAAAAACATTCTACAACCAATGTTCCTGCACTGTATTATTCACCAGCAAGCTTTGTGTGCTAAATATGTGAACAAAAGCAGTGTACTGAATTTTGTGGTGAAGATGGTGAATTTAATAAGGTCACATGGGCTCAACCATAGATATTTCAGTGAAAAGTTGAGAGATCCAGTCACAGAATCACAAGATTGACCATATTACACAGCAGTAAGATGGAAGTTGTGGGAAAGTTCTGGGCATAGTATTTAAGTAACGAAAGGAAATAGGCGACTTCCTGGAAAGTAAAGGCACGCCACAGCCATTAATGTCTAATGAAAGAGGGTATGTAAATTGGCCTTTGTTGAAGACATAACTAGTCATTGAAATTTTCTAAACCTTAAACTACAAGGAAAGGAAAAATCTGGTTTCTGATTTATACACCGACCTACAGGCTTTCAGATGATCCAAACTTGTCATGTTTTTGGAACAAGTACAAGCCAACAACTGGCTCACTTTCAACAGTGCAAGGACTTCATGCCTGAAGCAACAGCTGAGTTTCCCGTGTCATTTGCATCAAAGACCTTTAACTGCAGTTTCAGCAGAAATTTTTGTGTGATTTGGATGCAAAGGTAGGAGAAGTGAGACTGTTTCAAAACCCATTTGAAGCAAATGTAGCCAGTTGCCCAGATGAACTGCAGCTGGAGCTCGTTGAGTTGCTTGCAAATGACCTCCTTAGTGGCAGTTTCAAAGAAAGACTGGTTGGTTTTTACAAGTTTTTGCCAAAGGAAACCTCTCTTATTACCAAACTTTTGAATTAAGGTTCCTTTCAATATTTTGAGCAAACTATGGGAGCAAACTTTTAAGAATGATATACGTGAAGAACCATTTAAGATAAAACTTGTCCGATGATAATGTCACCATTCTATTAATACAGTGACATGCTTTCATGTGTAGTGTAGCAATGTGTTATTATATAATAACTGAATAAAATAGTATTAAATAATTAATTAAAAACAACATCAATGTTTTGATTTGGCCCCCGAAATACTATTTAATATTTAATGCGGCCCTCAGGCTGAAAAGTTTGGAGACCCCTGCTCTACACCATGAGAATTATGGTGGGCCATACATAATTATTCCATTGACTTATGTGTGCTTACCTGGACTTTCTACAATATTAAATATCACCGGGTTGCAGGAATAGGCAAATATATAAAATAAAATTATACATATATATATATATATATATATATATATATATATATATATATATATATATATATATATATATATATACATATATATATATATGTATATATATGTATATATATATATATATATATATATATATGTATATATATATATATATATATATATATATATATATATATATATATATATATATAATAGGCAAATATATAAACCCGGTTGTTAATTACAGGAGATCGAAATTGTTTCAGATCTATTGTTAGTGTGTGATAACTTAAGGTGGGGTGGTGGGTAGTTAAGGGAGTTGTTAAAGCATCTGCTCAAATAAACGATGTTCACACACACTGCTTAAATGATTAAATCTAAAGGGATTTCGTTACGATTTATTTGTATTAAAAGATAAAGTCGTGCGTTCAATTTACTTACTAATATATATGCAAGGCCATTATATCTTATTCGATTATGCCGTACAATGCAATAGAGCAACAATGCTGTTTGTAATAATGTTTTAATTATACGTAATAGAGATGGGTAACAGAAAGAAATTAGAAATTAAACTACAAAACGGCGACCATTGATTTCTAAATTACAGCAACAATGTATTTGCCTTCTCTTAAATTTCTATCGTAGAATTACCTAACTCATAAATATATGTGTAAGAATTTAAAATTATTTGTATTTACAGGGCTACAGTGAACTGAGATTTGACATGAAATATAAAGGTAAATCCTACTACGCCGTGTACAGTGATGTGGCGGTTGGAAATGAAAAAGAGTTATACAGGATACAGTTTACATACAAGATCAGCAACGTTGATAATAGCTTTGAAACACAGAATTCAATGGCTTTTTCCACCATAGACAGAGAAAATGATATGGATTCTAATCGTAACTGTGCTCAGATTTTTAAAGGCGGCTGGTGGTATAACTATTGCCATCTTGTCAATGTAAATGGTGTCTGGGAAGGTACTATTTACGGTGAAGGACTTAACTGGGAGAGTTTAACAGGCAGTTACGAATCTCTTGAATACGTTGAGATGAAATTACGTCAGGCATAATCTTCAAAGAACAAACATGGATTTGAAGTTAAATTTTTTCTTTTGAATAGATCAGTATCATATCTTGCTTCTATAGATTTCTTTTTGTTTTTGAATATACCCACACTTATATATTTTACGACAATATTTGTTTTTCATACACTACATTCTTATTTTCTGCATGGATGTTGTATACTTATTCATATGCGTTTTTTTAGAAGTACAACTTCCGGTCTTCGGAAATTACTCAAAATGTGGCAAAAGGCGGCAGAGAATCAGATCTTTTACGAACAGGTGAAATTTCATTTATCTATCTAAAATAGTTCTCTGGTTATAGGCTTTTTAAAAATTGAAAATAGAAAAAGTTCCACGTCTGGTTACAGGAAATCGATAAAAAGTTGATACAGAACTACAAATTTGATAAAATATGTATATATGAAATTTCATCAACCATGCTGTAAAGGTACTAAAGTTATCCAGTTCACAGACATATAAAACACACACATACACACAGACGCATAGGGGAGCAGGGGTAGCGGCCGCTCCCACTCAGGCCATTTTCATCAAACTGGCGCCTTTTTTGGAAACTTTTTAAGCTCACAGTTTTAAACGATGATATTTGTTGAAAAAATATTTTTGGTAGGCACATCTATGTAAATCTCTTACAAGATTTCTTTTCTTGCAGCAATTCAGCATTATTGTACTTGACTATTAGCGTCAACGTTTACAACACGTATTAACAGCTGTATCGATTTTGTCATTCTAAAAATAACCATTGTGATGCATTGCAATGTTTTTTGAAAACCTCTACGGGTGGTACCGATTGACTAGAGGGGTTTTAAGTTTAAGTCCATTGTATAATGTATTTGCTTAAGAATAATTGAATTAGAAAATATTATACATCAATATTCACAAATAATTACTTTATATATAACGTTTGAATCGTGTAATTATTTTTTTAGAATTAAAATAGAAACATTTTGACAAGGTCAAAAGTGATTCCGACTACAAATTATATGACACAGTATCAACTTTATATTAATTATTATTTTAATTTACTGTATCTAGATCTATATTAAATTTTGTATTAAAAAACAACTCTACTTAAACTAACACTGATCACACAGTTAATTATACGCTCAGCTCTTGTATTGTTTGAATTTGTTTCGAATAGTTAGTAATTATCAAAGTTACTTGCACCATTTAAATTCGTTGTAGTATCGAACTAAATATAGTGCAACTTAGACAACAATTCGTTAGTTAAGAGTTTATTAAATGGAAAGAAAACCAGTAAAGAAGAAATATTCAGGGTGGAAGAGGAAGAAATTGAAAGACATTTCAGATCGCCAATAAACATCATCAAAATGTTTCAAACTGGATACATAGCTTTCAAGCTGTACGCTTTTTAACTTCGACAACAACACAACCAGAGGTTGATGTGTTTCAAGACACCCAAGTACAAAAGATACAAGCAACCACTCAAGACATTATTGTCTTTAGCATTTTTAGAAGACGATATTGACGGAAAAGTACTAGTCAAAGTTAACGCTGTGTATATACTACTAAAACTCAAGTTTGTTTACAATGGTGCGTGGGCAAGTAAAGCTTGGGGTAAAGGAATAAACTGGTATACTATAACAAACTATTCCGATGCTCTGGACCACGCTGAGATGAAACTACGACGGCCATAATTTTTGAAGACACACATGTTAGAACCCAACAAAAAGAGTTCAGGATAAGGATTTCACTATTGTTTAACAAACTTTTATAAATTTGTTTTGAAAGTCAATCTACAATTTTAGCATTCTGTTGTTTAACATTTTGAATGTCCACTAATTTTATTTCTGTTCGAGCAGAGGTATTGAAATAATGTATTTGAATTGTCAAGTGAGAATAATATTCTCCTTACTTTGTATTTCTATATACATATTTTGTTCTATTTATTTTAACAATATCTAGCGGAAATGTGTCAATTGACTGACCTAAAAGAGTAAGTAAACAATTTATTTTGCATATTACACAAGTCAATAACGGAATGTTTTTATTAAAAGTCAATAAAAAAAGTTAAATGTATTCATTTCATTGTGGTGTTATAGTGTTTATAGTGTTTTCAGCTGTAGTTATAAAAAATTAAATACATCACAATTCGGAATCGTTTTTTGGTTATTTCATATATGGGAATATATTATTTTAAAATTTACCAATGCTCTAAACTATTTTTATTTTACAGCTAAATATATTTAACACATGTAAATAGTATATGTAGATTCCTACTAGTACATAGTGTAATTCTTGTTCTAAATATTTTATAATATGAGGTTAGAACACGTTTGTACTGAAAATTTACAGCTGCACTATTACGTTTTCGCTTTTTAACTTACTAGAAAGTACGGCGTGCATATTTCTTAGATCAAATAACAATGCTACATAATTTTATTTTGTCAAATTATTTGACCAAAATAGGCAAGTTAGTATGAGGTTGGTGTTTAAAAGCTCCCAATTCGAAATTAAATAATATAAAGCGGTTTTTATGATGTAAAGTACTGTAAATGTAGAAAACCGTAAATATATAATTTGGAAACGTCGTTTACCTTACTATGAATATGTCAGTATAAAATTTTACTAAACTGTCTATGATACATTTAGGAAATACGCTTCCGTTTATCGAAATTCGGTTTAATAAAATTTTATAACTTTAAGTTTAAAGCTGCATTAACATGTTGTTTTTCAACATACAGGTGCGTGCAAATGACAAAAATTAACAATGCAATAAATACTTTCATGAAATCCTAATGTCGCATGTGCATACCATTTAGTTACTTGTATTTTTAGAGTGAGATTGTATGGTAAGCTTACAGCACAAACATCCCATGAAAAGTACCATACAAACAGATACATCATTGATATGACAAAAATTAACAATGTAATATACACTTTTAATTAAATTCTAATGCCGCATGTGCATACCATTTAGTTACTTGTATTTTTAGAGTGAGATTGTATGGTAAGCTTACAGCACAAACATCCCATGAAAAGTACCATACAATCAGATACATCATTGATATGCCTTTAGAGCTCTGTTAACAGAAAGTAAAAATTACGTCCCATTACAGACCAGCCTTTACGAATTTCTTTATACTCTACTTATAAAGATATATCGTCAATTTAGGTCAGGTACCCGAATGTGTTAATTTTACTCAGCCGTGAAATGAGTTTATGAGATTTGGGATGGATATCCAAGATAGCTTTCTACATTTTAAAACAGTTTATTAAAAAATTATCAAAGATTTATGTTTGGTAAGGTGTCATATATGCAATTGATAAGTATTTTGTTTGTTTAGATGGCTAAATTACAAGGTCTTACAATAATACTACAATAAAATTAAATGTGGTTTTAAAACTTGAATATGCATTAAGAAACTGAAAACTCTTAAACCTACAGTAATTATATAGAAATGTGTATGTACATATTTTTATATCTTGATAAATAAAGATGTTACACCATAAAACGTACAAGCTCAGTATTTTTTTTATCATGTTCATTTTTTAAACAGGTATCAGAGTGTAAAACTGTAACCACTTTTTCATGTTATGTACTGTTTAAAAATTCCTTTATAATAAATGCATAATTAAGGGTACATAACTAGATATCTAAAAGGCTTAACAAATTTGTGCTGATTAATCTCCCTTTCTCTATCATAAAAATGTGACTGATTTCGGCCTCGTTAATTGATCTTTGCTCGACCAGTATCGAAGCAAGATGAAAGAGTAACCACTTAGCACATATGAAAAAGTGAAATTTGTAATGAAAACACCTTTTAAACATTGTTGTCGACTATGAACTCATGAAAAGCGAGAAAATAGCATTCATTTTGTCAAAAGTAACATAAAAAAAAATATCAAAATAGTTTTTTTAAAACGTTAAGCACCGCGTTTACACTTAGGACATGTATACTAGACTTGACCTGCTTGAGTGTGTACTAAACTTGTTATGGGTATATAGAACATCTGAGCAGCAGGACACAAAACTAGGACTCTTTTTATGTTCTGAGTCAAGATGTTCTGAATTTGTTTTTAGAACAGTGCGCATGCGCATCCTAATTTCTATCTCTCAGCTGATTGCAAAGTTAACTTAAACGAGCCGCCCCGCGGCGTATCATTGCAAAATCAACTTAAATATACTGATCTTGAGGTTTTTAGAACACAATTTCAAAAATGTATAATTTCTCCAGGCCCAACTAAAAATTACATTTGTTTAATAATTACCTATTATTTCTTAAACACATTTTAAGTTGTAATGCGTAAGGCATTTAAATTTTGAAGCTATAATTAATGTATCTACCACGTTTAACTAAATACGTAAGAAAAGTTGACGGTTCTTTGTACATTATCTTATAGTATTTTTACTTATTATTATTGTAAATCATAATGCTTTTAACGTTTATAAATATCCAACAAAAATAACTCAACCCACACCAATAAATAACCACAATTTTACAATTTGAAATAAAAATATTTCTTAAAAGGTTTTTGTCACTTTTTTCCCGTTTACATATTTCCTTTGTGCCTTTTGTCTGTGACTTTTTTTCCTAGCAAAAACTATGACTTTTATCCTGTGTATTTTCCTGTGTCTTTTTTTCTATAACGAACAACAGGTGGGCAATGTTTACAACCCTTGCTATTATACACAGCATTACAAAAATTGTCAGGCTCAGTTGCTGACACTCCAATAAAATTTCTAAAAACTTGAATGTTCTCTATCTTTTAGATAATTTATTGTTGAATTGTTAGCACCATAGCCACACAATTTTCTTTTAAAAAATAAAGCTGCTTGCCCACTATCTACCTTTTTTCATACTTTGATAACGCTTTCTTTTTTTATATAGACCTACATAGCGGACGCTTCAGATCAAAAGTCTTGTTTGTTTCATAAAATAATATATAACATTCTGTAAGTGTAAACGCTAAGGTATACATGTTCTGTGAAGAAAATGTTTTCAGATAAAATAAACTTTTGACGGGCTTTGTGTTCTAGGAACATGTCGTAAGTGTAAATAAGTGTCGATATTTTAGAAAAAAAGAAATAAAGTATCACTTCCGAATATCGGAAGCAACTTATATATGAAATTTTAGTTACCTAAATGTGACCAGAGGCGTAGTTACACATTCCGGCGCGCGAAGCGAACTATACATTTTACGTACCCCTACCATTTATATATTTAGTCACGTTATCAACCCCTACCCACACCCCCATCCCCCCGGAGCGCTTTTTACTTTTGCTGTCCCGTAAAAGTTTTTATTATAGTTTCACACAACTAACGTACAAAACAGTCTGTTACGTTATGTCTTGTGATTTATTACGTCCCTTGTATTGTGTATATTATGGTTACGTCCCTTGAGTGTTTACCGTGTAGCGGATGTGTAGCTGTGCGTTAGTTAACTGCAGACAGGCCTAGAGACAAGTAGTGTCATCTATGTTGTCTAGGAAAACAAATATATAATAAAAATTATGTTGTCTAGTGTAATAAATCATCAAGGTTAACTGAAGAAACTGTGTCTGTTGTAGTAAATGTAACACAGTCCATAAAGCCAAGTAGCAGTTTATTTTATTAACTTCGACGGTGTATAATTTAGTAATGTAGCTCAAAATCAGCCTTTTAATTATATTTTTCAACCCCGTTTGGCGCACCTCAGGTCGGTACCCTGGGCGTCGCCCTACCCGCTGTTTTCCCCGTTACGCCACTGAATGAGACATCTCATGTTATCGTGTTCCTACGGCGAAAAGTACCATTTTCTTTACCAAATATCGTATAACGAGCCGGCCCGCGGCATAACATACGCCGCTATTTAGTTGTTGTTTTTTCTACTTTTCAGTAATTCAAAATTTGTGAATTCGACAGTACCAACGCTGCCACTGAAAATATTTCTTTAAAACACTATAAGTAGCTCGTTAAGGACCATAACCCCCCCCCCTCTTCCTTCCCCCCACCCTACGTTTTAAATCGTTGGCTCTGCTTGTAAACATTTAGAGTGAACACAGCTCACTAAAACCATGTAGGGGTGGGGAGGTAGGGAGCGCGTTTACAGCTTGTTTTCTAGGCGCGTTTGCAGCTTGTTTTCTAGCGGCTCCCAGAAGAGAATTATATATATAGATATTTGATAAAAACCTGCGTATACAATGAAATACTTATACGTGAAATTGCGTATACCTAACACAAACGGTTCTCAAGTTATTGGCTTTTGCGAAACCGGAAATAGAGGAAGTATCACTTCCGGTTACCGGAAATCACTCAAAAGTTGAAAAGGGCTTTAAATTTGACATAATTCTTCTTTCTGAAATTTCTTTAACCTAACTGAAACGATACTGAAGTTATCGTGTTCACAGACAAACACAAATACACAGACATACATACAATTACAAAACTACGTTATTCCGACTCAGGGTAGGTTGTCTCTTGACCAGAGGCGTAGCGAGGGGGAGGGGGGCGGGTGACACCATTTAGGGTGGTGATACGTAGGCAAAAAATAGCAAAATATATAGAGAAAAATTTGAAAATGCTTTAATTATTTATATTTCTTGCAACTGAATTATTTTACCAAACTTTTATTAACCCAGCCATTATTCTTAAGCTATATAAATAATGATCAATTACTATTTTTAGGAAGATAATTTTATCTTTTTTTTTATTATAAACATTTTTAGAATTTTTTTTGCGTTCTTCACTTTTTAATATTAAGAAATTCGAATGGCAAAAACAAGCAGGCTGCTATAAAGAAATGTTTTTTAAGAAATGGGAAAATTTAATTTTAACTCATTACGCACGGACAAAGCATTTTGGACGACAAAAGCAAGTTAAATAAAGCAGCATTAGTTTTGTGTAAAATATGAACAATATTTACGAATGTAATGTGTGCCCATCCCTAATAAAGTAAGTTTATATATTTTAATAATCAGCTCTTTAAACAATTGTTAAACGATTGTTAAAATAAATATTACCATAGTAGATTAGAAACATTTAGACTCCATAACTATAATATTTTTTTAGAAATATTAGTCGATATTGTAGAAAGACATTTGAGGCATCTAAAAATCTGATAAATTTAAACACTATAATTTTTATTTTATTTTAAGAAAGCTTCTCTAATTGTAGGTCTAAAAATTGACATGAGCAGAGAATATTTTTACCACGGCAAGAATTTATTTTGTGGACAACTCCAGTGTACAGAAAACATAAGAGAAGACACTCAGATTTCAGCTCTTGTCAACATGTCAGTCTATAGGATCAGTGAACCAGAGGGGAAGATTTTGTTGGCGTCTATTTCAGAATCAGATTCAAAGCTTCAAGATTATAAAAGGACTGGAACAAGAGTAGATGGGAAAATATCGAAAACATTTTCTGAATTGAATATTTTTTTCTCGAATCATTCAGACTGCAATGATGGCGTTTTCCTTTGTGAAATACATTATGTGAATACCACAAGATCAGTTGATAGAATTGGGAAAGAGACGAACAGTTTGCAAAGAAAATCACGTGAATCTTTTATAATAATGAACTTGAAAGCTAAAACATCTGAATATGTTAAATCAGTTGATACAATGGCCGATTTTCTCAAATCGTTTGAAGACCCAGACAGGCTGAAAGGTGCAGACATGACAGTGTCATTACAGATGTCACATTCTGGTGGCGATAAGTTCAGCACAGACAAAAGTTTTGGTCAAACAGAAACAGAGTTAAATCACATTTTCAAACAGATCAGTTCTTCTAAAATTGAGGACATAATGGATGATAAGATAAAGAATTTAACAGCGGATTTTAACGAAACATTACATCAAATGGAAAATAAAATCACAACTGCAATGGAGAAAGAAGTTAATAAAATAATTTTGCCTTATATTGAGACACAAAAACTGGATAAAGGAAACTCTCAGGGCATGTTAGATTATAAAATAGGAAATCTAACATTGAATTTTAACGAAACGTTACAACACATGGAACATAAAATTGCAACGAAAGTAGAGAAAGAAATTGATAAAAGAATTTCGTCTTATATCGAGACACACAAATTAGACCAGGAAACGTTGACCTCTTTAAATAAATCCGTTCAAACAATCACCGCAGGCACACAAAAACAAATAGAACAATGGAATTTAAAATTTGCTCAGATGGAAGAAAAGCTAAAGAAAACTGAAACACGGGAGGATTTTAATACAACTTTGAACATGATGTACGATATCAACAAGACAATGCACACATTTTTAGACGAATACAATCATATGGTATGATACATTTTATATTTTTATTTTGACATTTTTAACCATCCTTAAATTATTTAAAATATTGATAAATATCAATTGTTTATCTGGACTATTTATTTTTAAAAAAGTGTTTTATCCTACTTGGAATACAAATGTTTAGTAATAATAGGACTCTTATAGCTTTTGCGAAATAATGCTCAATTTTAGTTGGATGTTTTAATCTACGGGGAGTGACGACCTAAATATTACATGACTTTCGTAGCATTAGAAAAGATGTATTTTCATTAGTCGGTTTGGTACATCAAGTAAAACTAGCGTTTAATATAACGTCATTAGTTCAATACCGAAATGCCAACAAACCTAACGTTCTAAAATGTTTAAGAGAATGAAAGTAATTATAATCGGACTTCAAAAGGTTCAATGAATATCACCTTTGATAAAACATCCTTTATTTAGCAGTCAGTGTACATAATTGAAAATGAATAATAGAGGGAAACGGAAACAAATGAGAATTAATTATAATTTTTAAAATGGCATTGTATTTTCCTGTTTTCTTTTAATAACTTTCATTAATCATCTTCTACCCAGTGTGTCCGTAGCTATCGCCCAAGTCTACCTGACCGAATTATTACTAACTTAAATGAAACTAAAATTGCCTTGTGTGATACCAAAACAGATGGGGGAGGATGGGTCATTATACAGGTAAGATTTATATTTTTTAAATTCATATAAATGTTTAAATTGATTTTCTTAACAATATTTGTTTCTTACTGGCTTTAATTAAAATACAAATGTTATTCACATTCCACTTTTAGACTACTTATTTGTTTTATTCCCCAAACTTTAAAAAAAAATTTAAGTTCCAAATAGTAAACAGAAAAATCCATAACAGATTAAAAAGGACTATGCTGTGTATATTGATAAATTAGAGTATTTAATACCATTTACTGGCAGAGATGCTGCAATTATTTATTCTTATAGAGGCGTGTTAAGGGTGACGTAAATTTCACCAGAAACTGGAGCGACTACAAAAAAGGTTTTGGATCTTTGGCTGGAGATTATTGGCTGGGAAATGACTGGATCTCATACCTCACACAAAATGCAAGTTAATGTTTGAACTTTCTTTAAAAAAAACTAGTACCTTACCTTAGCAAATCATTACAACCAAGGTGCGGGTAACTGTTAGGCCGAAAAACATTTATATCGAGCGCTACTGGGTATTAAAAACTTTGTTTATTGATAAGTAAACAAAATTAACATATATATATATTGTTTTTAAATTGTGCAATATACATTTACCAAATTATAAGAACTGGTGAATCGAATACACCATGTTTAAACGGAATTTTGAGGTAAAGCAAAACAGATACGTACAAACAACAAGGTTTGTATCTTGCTCAGATTTCTATACATTATACCAAATAACAAACATAAATGCAGAAATAAATAAACATAAATATTGAACCCGAAATTTAAGTTAATTACTACACACATATTTTCAGATTCATACTACTGAGAATGAAACAAAATGATAAATCGTTAATTTGACTTAAAGAAAATTCTCTTTTTTGTTTAAATATCTGTCTTGTATTTAGCTGCACCTTTAATAAATTTACACATCTAGAAGCCCAAAGCTAAGTTGTTTAGTTTAATAAACGTGACATTTAAAAAATCTTAGGTACCCAGTTGATAAAATGCTAGGTAATTTTTATACCAATTTCCATGCACATTTTTAAATACAAACTAGACTACCCGTCATCCGTTGGATAACTGTGGGTTTCGGGGGTCATCCATCAAAAAACATCACGTCTGTCACTCAGAGGCATAGCGACCCTTCCCGGCGCCCGGGGACAAACTTTTCGATTTGAACCCCCCCCCCCCGCAAGATTTCGATTTGCACCCCCCCCCCCTCAAACTTTTGATGTGCACCCCCCCATTCAAACTTTCGATTTGCACCCCCCCTCAACCTTTCAATTTATTTTTCCAAACCATTTTGGCGCCCCAACATATGTCCCCCCACGCGCCCCCCTTCCCCCTCCACCTCCCCTCCCCCCCCCCGCCTCCCCTCCCCCTCCCGCCCCCCCCCCCCTTCCTCGCTACGCTACTGCAGTGTCACTTATCGTCACAAAAAACAGATCCCACATTCAAAAATATGTTTCTTATCTTTTAAAAACACCGAAAACACCGATTTCGGACTATCCCTTCATATACTGACGTCACATGTGACCTACTCAACTCTACTTCACCTGCCCAGTGTCCCGCCAAGTCTCAGACAACATGTTTTTATCGTTTAAAAAACGATTCCAGCCGAGCATGTCTCTGACCACACTATCCTTTCATATGCTTAGGACAAAGAAACAGATGAACTCTACTTCACCTGCCTTGTATCCTTCCAAGTTCAGATAGGCAACTTTATCATTCACATCTAAAAAAAAAAATATATCATTGACATATTGGTCTAGAACCTGTGCCACCCACATGAGAGCAGGCTACGCTACCAACTTAGCTATTTACACGTGACGTCACAAGTGAATTTTTATACTATACTTATGCAACTTGATTTAAGCGCATAGATTCTAGATCTAGGTATAGTAGTACTAACTTTCAAATTAAATTTTATCTTAAATTAGCCAATTCCATAGAAACTTATTATTATCTAAATCTAGATAGAATTATCAAATTTCAAATTTATTCAAATTTATTCAAACAACGGTTACAATTGTAGGCACAAAGGCCTTTTTTCACATTGG
This sequence comes from Physella acuta, assembly GCF_028476545.2. NCBI lineage: Eukaryota > Metazoa > Mollusca > Gastropoda > Physidae > Physella > Physella acuta. Next base: position 75,755 of record NW_026732847.1, on the reverse strand, counting down.
CCGTTTAAACAAATAAAGCAATTCAATAACACATAGCAGTAACACATAGCACTGAAAATGTGGAATAAAGAAACAATGGTACATAGCTATCATACATAATGAGATATATTCTAGATCTACGACTGAGCTATATCTAGAGTTTACGTTCATAATTTTGCAAAATTAGCAGTATAGAAGCCGCGTATAAATCTTAAATTATGCAAATAGAGGCCATGGAGCGAGCATTTCCTAATTAGCATATTTCATAGCTATACAAACAAAGATTTATATAAAATAAAGAAGGTCTGAAATTATCTAGATCTAGATAGAATTATCTAGATCTAGATTCTACGACTCGTTTGCTTAAGTCTTAAGTTTAGTTTTTCTTGCTAGATCTAGAATCTAGATCTAGATCTAATCATTAGCTACGCTGATGGGCCCGGAGCGAGCATTTCAAAATTACCATATTCCAAACAAAGATTTATATAAAATAATAAAGGTCTAAAATAGTTTAGTATATAGAAAATCACTATTATCTAAATCTAGATAGAATAGAATTATCTATATTCTAGATCTACGACTGGTTTGCTTAAGTCTCTTTTTTTTTGGATTGTATTTATAATCAATAAATATTTGATTTGACCTAGATTCTAGATCTAGATCTATAAATAAATAAATAACTTTCTTGGACAGATTGTAGATCTAGAGAAATTTATCGTAAAACTAAATGAAAAAGACAGTTGAAAATTGATATAAGTGTTGGAACGTAATAAATACAGCAAACGGACGTATTGTTAAAGTTATGACCGACAGAAAATTAGATTTGATTTGACCTAGATTCTAGATCTAGATCTATAAATAACTTTCCTTCGACAGCTGATCTTTAGATCTAGAGAAATTTATTGAAAAACTAAATGAAAAAAGACAGTTTAAAATTGATATAAGTGTTGGGACGTAATAAATACAGCAAACGGACGTATTGTTAAAGTTATGACCGACAGAAAATTAGATTTAGAACGCGTTAAACTTTTGAATGGGAACACAATTTTCTTCAATAGACGCCGCCATTTTATTGTACTAAAGAGTAAACAAAAACCTGTGACGTCACTATTCCCACAAAGTTTAGTCAAGGTTTTAACATTTTAAAAAAAAATGGGTTATTCTGCGTAGGAATAAATCAATAAATTAATTAACGTCTTTAAATAAATTTGTGATCAACAGTCTGTCTGCATTAAAAAATTATTCTCTACCTGCATACCATTTTACAGCTTTCCAGATAGAGTCGAACATATCACAATTTTCGATCAGGCAAACAAATAAATATTCAAACATGTAAACAAACTTGACTTTTAGTAGTATATAGATAGATAGATAGATAGATATCTTCAAGAAAAATTTCGAGTTTTATTTTTATTATCACCGTAATACTAAGTATTATATTGCCGCGTTATTTCGGGGTTTTTTTATGGGGGGGGGGGGGGATATATTAAGTTTCAAATTAATATCTATATTACAAACAATATTGCTGTTCATAATAATAATAATTAAGAGAAGCAATTGTTTTTTAATTTACTTATACAAAACTTTTAAAGGAGCTTAATAGGCACCCCTATTAGACTATTTAAAGAAGGGGAATAAGTCAAGGATGGCAACATGGTAGTTCCGCCTCATGTCCATATCCCGATTACACTGAAGTTGCCATTCCTTGTAGTGTTTTATGAGCATATTAAAAAAACTTTAGAGGAGATCACTCCCGCTTTATTTCTAATGTAATTTCAATCTTTATTACATCTAAAGGGAAGAAGTTAGTTTTTTTTTCAGAATAAGTTACTATTTTTGAGAAGGATAAAAAAATGTAGCTTGTTTTTGTTCTTTGCACTTTAAGTTAATTTAAACGTTAGATTACAAGATGAATTAAATGCACACATCCTAAGGCGCCGGAGGACCACACGGTCGATTTAGTGAACGATTATAGTAGATGTTGTATCTTCTCACTAATCTTCATCCCCAGCAACAATGATACCACACTAAAAATTCACATTCTTTCTAACTGCGTTATAAACTCACCATCTTTTATTTATACAAAACATTTCACAACACATATACTCGTTCACTTTAATAATAGTGTTTTTTTTCAGACGCGTAATCTCAATTTCTGAAAAGATCTTGTAAAAAAAGACGATGATAAGAAAATATCTTCATCTGTTAACTTTCTCGGAAACAGATTATAGAGAAAATATTGTAATTGTGCTGAATAATTATACGATATTCTGACAGTTTTTGCTGTTTTATAATTCTGTCTGTGATTGTAAACAATATAGCTTAAGTACCGTTTCGTTTACTTAGATGAAGTTTCAAGTATAAGTATTATATCAAATTTGTAGTTCTATATCAACTTTTGAGCGATTTTCAGTTACCGGAAAATGTACATTCTAAACTTTTGGTTTCTTAAAAGCCAATAAATAGAAAACCGTTAATGTTAGGTAGATGAAATTTCATATATTAATTTGTATGCGCAGTATTCTGTAATTTTTAAATGCTTTTCATCAAACTGACGTGTTACTTTACTCTATTTCCGGGTGAACTCTTTTACTTTTACTGTTTAAGTTCGTGTAGAAGAAATTCTATATATTAGCATCTTATTACATCGTCCATAATCTTTTCCATTTTATGACCAACACATTGGACGCCACAGAAAGCTCCCTGCACTTTTGTCGGTCTCCGGCAATTTTCTTGCCAGTCCCCCATGACAGTCCCCCATGTCTTCCTTTTTCCTTGAGGCATCCAGTCTAGCGCCATTCCTACGATGTCTTCTAAATTCATTTCATTCATTCTTAGCACGTGCCCCGTATATCGCCATTTTCATTTTTCAATTAATTTGGAAACTGCTTCCATGTCCATCTCCCCAAATAATGGATCTTATACTTAGATTTTTCTCAAATTGTGAGTGACCTCTGATAACCGGAAATGTATTTTACGCTATTTCTCGTTTCTAAAATACCGATAACGTGGAGCAAAATTTTATATATAGATATAAAATCTTATTATCTTGAATCTGTCACAAATGTTGGGGAGATCACTAACGCTTTATTTATGATTAGAAGTGTTATAAACGCCAAATCTCAAACCTGCCGGGGCGCCGGAGGATGCTTCTTGTTCAATTAAAACTTCTGCAAACTTTGCAGGTATTCTACAGCATAAGAAATATGGTGGGCCATAAAAACATTATTCCATTGACTTATATGTGCTTAACTACACTTTCTACAATATTAAATATCACTGGGTTGCAGAAATAGAAAAATATATATAAATAAATATATATATACATATATATATATATATATATATATATATATATATATATATATATATATATATATATATATGTATATATATATATATATATATATATATATATATATATATATATATATATATATATATATATATATATATATATGTTTATAAATTTTCAACTGACTTTTTCATTTAGTTTTTCAATAAGTTTTTCTAGCTCTACAATCTGTCAAAGAAAGTTATTTATAGATCTATATCTAGAATCTAGGTCAAATCAAAGATTAATTAGTTAAAAATACAATCCATTTTAAAATCATAATACATTTTTTGAGTTCCTTTATTAAACTACTTTAGTCCTTAAATACTTGATATTAATCTTTGTGATTTATCTATCTGGTTCTAGAATAGGTCTAATCTAGATCTAGCAAGAGTTACGCAAAAACTATACTTAAGCAAACGAGTCGTAGAATCTAGATAATTCCATCTAGATCTATATAATTATAAGTTTCTATACTAAACTATTTCAGACCTTCATTATTTTATATAAATCTTTGTTTGTTTAGCTATGGAATCGGCTATTTAAGATAAAATTTAATTTGAAAGTTACTAGACTTAGATATAGAATTTTCTAGATCTAGATAGGGCCTATGCGCGTAAATCAAGTTGCATATGGAGACTCAAAGTATTAAACTATACCATTAAAAAAAACATCAGTGACGTCACGAGACTAAATAGCTAAGTTGTTAGTGTAATAGGCTTTCGTGCGTGTGGCACGGGTTCTAGACACATTACGTCAATGTTTAAAAATATGTCAGTATGTGAAAGGATAGTGTCGTCAGACCAATGCTCAGCCGAAATCGCTGTTTTTAAAAGATAAATAACGTCTTTTTTAATGCGGGGTCTGGCTTTTTGTGACGATAAGTGACAGACTTGAAACCCACAGTTATCCAAGGGATGACGGGTAGTCTAGTATTATTCTTCTTTCTTAATCTTCGTTCTTAATTTTTAGTGTTGGGAGGGATCGAGCCTTATCTGCCTGAGGGTTTGAACTCGAGACTTTTTTTTTTCGAATTTGTCAACCATGAGCTTTGCCGACTCGATCATGCTTCCATCGCAATCAAGGATTACGTGTCAACTGGTTATGCGCCATTGAGGCCATTGACTCCGATTTCAACCTGCTTTTCTTTTTGGATTTGCTTCCATAGCCTTTGTCCAACCAAGAACAAACTACAAGGCAGCAGTTGTTTGATTTTCGGAGTTGTCTCTCCTAGAAAAGTTGCTGTCCCCAGCTAACGAGCCTCATCTGCCCGAGGGTTCGAACTCGAGACTTTTCGGTTTAGCAACTTTACCGACTCGACCACGCCGACCTGTCTAGTATTATAATGAAAATGTGTTTCTTGATTCTTATCTTTGGTTTTGCGTTATTTTAATTTCGGTAACTTACGAAATAAATCTAGACACCAAGGTTTTTCTTTTCTCAACAAAAAATGTTAAAGTTAGCTAAATCACCTCATGCTAATGTTTTTCCATCTGTTCTTCACAAAAAAAAACCTTTTGTTTTGCTTTAAGTATAAACTGTGTTGTCGTACAAATTATGTACTACTTTACAAAATATCTACTTCTTGTCCAACCACCTATCTACTATTTTACGAAATATCTACTGTCTTGACTAACAGAACATTTCTTGCCCTACGAACACACGTTTTCCTATGATATAAATTACAAAAAATCTTCTATAGCTATAAAGCCTGCTCAGAATAATTAATCAAATAATAATTTCAGCAATAAAAAATCAAAAGCGTGTGTGTCTAGGAACATTTATTTGTTTTACTAACATCGTATCTAATACACATGGATTACGTAACTTTTAGTATTTTAGTGGTCTATACATGCATCCTGCAATTAGTTATAACTTATAACTAATTGCATATAAGCTTCGTATGCTGCTCACCTTGATCATTCTGTTTTGATTATGCTTAAACCAGCCGTTATTGTACATAAAAACTAAATCCCAACACTACGAAAATGCCTCTAAAAAAGATTTCAAATCAGCTGTCACCCGAATTGCTCAACAGTAGGAAGCTAATAACTAAAAAAACAACGTCACTGAAATCAAATTAATGATTACTGACAGATAAGGACATGCTTTCTGAATAAAATAACATTTCCCATTTAACTATATTAAAAAAAGACACTTCTGCAGCGGCAAGCATGGAATTGTTGCCACGGGGCTGGATACAGCATGGCTATAGGGCTGGGCTTGGCGCCCAAGCAGCTGTCAGCTGTCCGTATACTCTCTGCTGCACCTATTCTCACTGTTTTCTGATGAGTGTTTTTATCTTGTTTAAAGTTGAGTTTCTTTACAGTAAAATACTTGCTGCGAATTTTGAAAATGAAATAATATAACTATTGATATTTGTGCATGGATCTAGAGAGCCGCATCTTGACAGCAAAAGAGCCGCATGCGGCTCGCGAGCCGCAGGTTGCCGACCCCTGGTGTAGAATGTTAGTTTGCCGCTGTATTCTAGGGTTTGTGTTTTCTTGTCTGTTGTGTCGTTAGACGTGTTTGAATAGACTGTGTTTTCTCGTTTAGTTTGTGTATAGTTTAGATAGAGGATTCAAGTTTTATAATAGATGTTTTAACGAGCCTTTGTGTTATTTGGTCTAGGGTCTGTTACATGTTTGTAGTTTTGTGTTTATTGTTGTGTGTCGCTCTTGTATTTATTTTTTTATAAAAAAAATTATAAATCAGTGTTTGAAAGGTTGGTTAGTGTTAAAGTATCTCTGAAAGAGTCAGGTAGTTATCAGACGCATTGTATTACAACGAATATGTCGATGGAGAAATAATTTTAGTCACGGAATGTCTCCAGTAATAAAAATAAATCTGTTATCATTTGTGTTCACAGGGCTACAATGAACTGAGGTTTGAAATGAAATATAAAGGTACATCCTACTACATGGTATACAGTAATGTGACGGTGGGAAATGAAGCAGATTTGTATAGGATAAAGTTTACATACAAGACAGGCAACACTACAGTCAGCTTTAGTTATCACAATGGAATGGCTTTTTCCACATTTGATAAAGACAATGATGGAAATGCTGGAGGCCATTGCGCCCAGGCATGGGAGAGCGGCTGGTGGTTTAACAAATGCCATCAGGTGAACATGAACGGCGTGTGGGCAAGTAAACGTTTTGCTGCAGGAATTATCTGGGAAGGTATAACACAATATACCGATTCTCTGGAACAGGTTGAGATGAAACTACGTCGACTATAATATTTCAAGAAACAAATTATAGTAAAATAAGGTTTAAAATGTTCGTTTTATATTAAAATAGTTGCATTTGAAAAAACAACAATTTTTACAACCGTTTCGTCTTATGAATACTGTGTAATTTTTAATACTTGTATTTTTGACACGGTGCCTTGTTTTTCCTTATGCAGTAGTCAATACAATACAATAATCTTTTTCGTTCTGCAGAGCATTCACATTAGCGACTAGCCTGAAGGGGTGGTCTCGGGATCAAAGTCAGTATAGAGGCAACGGTAGAATGTCACTTCTACAGTGTTAACTGATAAAAATAAGTAAAATAGTGCAATGAAGGGGTGGGAGATCTGGGCCACTTCACTACATGGAATAAAGTATGTCTACTAATAATATGTACTGCGATTGTCGCGTGAACTAATTCTTGATTAGATTTTATAATTGTAGAAAAATATATATGTATAACCACCCCCTTGTGAACTGAGTCACAGGCAGGATAAGGCTTAAGTTAATAATAACATTCAGTAGCAACAGTAATAAGTAAATTAATTGTAACTAGTTTTACGAAGTCTGATGATAACGTTACAACTCAATTCATGCAACTAACAGTCTTTAAAATGATAACCGTAATAACCAGGTCCTATGATCATTAGACTCTGGCAATGGTTCACAGCCGGCAAATAAAATGTAACCAGATCCTATGATCATTAGACTCTGGCAATGGTTCACAGCCGGCAAATAAAATGTAACCAGGTCCGATGATCATTTGACCCAGGCAGTGGTTCACAGCCGGCAAATAAAATGTAACCAGGTCCTATGATCATTAGACTCTGGCAGTGGTTCACAGCCGGCAAATAAAATGTAACCATGTCCGATGACTAAGTGACAATTCAATGCATAGAATTAACAGCCCGTAGTAAAATAAAATACACAATAAGACTGTTAACTGCAATAGTAAGCAATGAATTTATTATAATTAAAACTGATCATACATATTGTGAGTACTTAAATGATACGTTAAAATAAAAATGAACTAAGTTAAAATACAAAGCCCAAAGCGTACCTATAGTAGTCCGATGGACTCTTAAACACGTGAAGCGTCCCCCCCCCCCCCACACACACACAATAGGCGCAACCACAGGTAGACCCACTATAATAGATCTAGCGGAAAGTAAGAGTAAGAGAGAGATTATGTTAATTACCGGCCCTTATATGGCATCAGCAAAGGACCTGTCCCATAGCCTTTCAGTCACAGGGATTGGTCGCTATCGCAACTAGACCCCAACTGGACAGTCTAACGGCCGGGTCATAGGTCGCTGTCTGCACTGTGGGGTGAGGGAGCAATACACAGGTAGAGGGTGTGGGTTACACAAAATGGCGGTGAATGATTTTACTGTCACAGAGAGCACACGTCTCTGAGTCCATCCAGCTCTAATGGGTACCTGACTCACTTTGGGAAAAGTAAAGAACGCTGGGCGTAGTGCTGACAACACCATTCACTCATATTCCGAGATCAAGAAACATAAAAACTCTACTCATCTGCCCTAAGAATCTTTAGGTTTGAAAAGGCAGTTTTACTACGTGTATCATCGATCATACAATCTAATCGTAAAAATAAACAAACATTTAAATGCGTGAACTGTACAAAGGCAAATATTATGTCTACAATTATCATTATGTGCAAAACCGCAATAGTGTAAAAAGCAAATAAATCTTTACCTGGTACTGTATATTAAAAAATTACGAACGCTTCAACTCATCAACATGAAATTACAGCGTCTTTAATGGTCAGACCCTGACTTATGGATTTCAACTTAAAGTTCTATTATTTCATTTTCTCATTTCAAAAATTCATTTAAAATAGAAACTTAACTTGCTTTAGCACATTGCATGTTTAAGAATTTAATATACTAATTTTGTTTTTCTATTCTTACTTTAATGTTAACAAGAATGTTATTCTCTAACATATTTTCTTTGTTATCTGGTATCATTGACAGCTGGTGTGTATTTACTAGAGCTTAAGATATACAAATGAATTATGTATTAGTCATCGTCGTAGAAAACTCTTAAATGAGGAGTTGAAATGTTTAGAAAATAGTGTGCACTGAAATAAAAGCATGTGATTATGTTATAATGAAAATGTGTTTCTTGAATTCTTATCTTTGGTTTTGCGTTATTTTAATTTTGGTAACTTACAAAATAAATCTAAACACAAGGTTTTTCTTTTCTCAACAAAAAATGTTAACGTTAGCTAAATCAACTCATGCTAATGTTTTTCCATCTATTCTTCACAGTGTGTTGTCGCACAAATTATCTACTACTTTACAAAATATCTACTTCTTGTCCAACCGCTATCTACTATTTTACGAAATATCTACTGTCTTGACTTATAGAACATTTCTTGCCCCACGAACACATGTTTTCCTATGATATAAAATTCGAGAATCTTCTATAGCTATAACGCCTGATCAGAATAATTAGATGAAATAATAATTTCAGCAGTAAAAAAATATAAGTGTATGTTTAGGAACATTTATTTGTTTTACTAACATCGTATCTAATACACATGGATTACGTAACTTTTAGTGGTCTATACATGCAGCCTGCAATTTGTTACTAGCTTCGTATGCTGCTCACCTTGATCATTCTGTTTTGATTATACTTAAACCAGCCGTTATTGTACATAAAAACTAAATCCGAATACAACGAAAATGCCTCTAAAAGGGATTCCAAATCAGCTGTCACCCGAATTAATCAAAACATTGGCTGAGATGGGACACGGGGATGAAATATTTTTAGCTGACATTAATTTTCTTTCTGCTTCAATTTGTTCTCATGGTCATAAACAAATAAGAGCCGATGTACTTAGTGCTACTGTATTACTAGAAGCTATAATGCAGTTGTTTCCCTTGGACCAGTATTGGGTTAACCTGTTGCCAGAATAGCCTTAGTTGGCTTTGATAAAGAGAAAGGTCTGAAAACACTGGGATAAGTATCAAGTAATCTTAGATGCTGCAGAAAAGAAAAAGGTGCAAATACAGTATGTTGAGAGATTTGATTTTTCTGAGAGAGCTAAGAAAGCCTTTGCCATTGTACATACTGGAGAACATCAGCAATATGCAAATATCCTTCTAAATAAACCGGGAGTGATCTCCCCTAAACTTTCTCGAATATTCTTATATAAAATAACAGGGGATGGGAACTCGGGCTATAGACATGATTTTTAATCCATTTTAAATACTTTAAGTTTAAAAAATAGAATAAAATCTCGTAGACAAATTAATTGCACACCAAGTGAACGCCAAATAAAAAAGCGCATAATGGTGCGCAATATTATTAGTACTTTTAAAATTTACATTAGTTTTTTGAGAAATCGGAAGTAGCGTAAATTACTACTTCCAGTCAACGGAAATTACTCAAAATTTAACAGAAGGTAGAGAATTAGATCTTTTACTTACATGTGAAATTTCATTTATCTATCTGAAATAGTACTCAAGTTATAGGCTTTTGAAAAATTCAAAGTAGGAAAAGTACCACTTCCGGTTATCGGAAATCGCTCAAAAGTTGATACGGATCTACGATTTTGATAAAATACTTATATATGAAATTTCATCAACGTAGCTGTAACGGTACTCAAGTTATCGTTTTTACACACGGACAGACAGACAGACACACAGACAGACACACAGACAGACACACAGACATACGGACAAGATTGCAAAATTATGTTTTTCCGTATCAGTGAGGTGTAAAACGTCGAGATTTGTAAAAATCTCGATTTTTTTTTTTTGCACGATTACAAGACTTTCTCTATACTTCGTATATACGAGAAAGTAAAAAGGGATGTCTTGTTTGATTATCAAAAGCACCATTATCAAGGGTACCAGTGCCTCCATTTGCCATTACATTTTAAATCAAGTAGATTAATACATCTTATAAAACTTTTTTAGTGACAAAAATTAACAATGTAATAAACACTTTTAATTAAATTCTAATGCCGCATGTGCATACCATTTAGTTACTTGTATTTTTAGAGTGAGATTGTATGGTAAGCTTACAGCACAAACATCCCATGAAAAGTACCATACAAACAGATACATCATTGATATGCCTTTAGAGCTCTGTTAACAGAAAGTAAAAATTACGTGTTATTACAGACCAGCGTTTACGAGTTTCTTTATACTCTACTTATAGAGATATATTGTCAATTTAGGTCAGGTATTTTACTCAGCCGTGAAATGAGTTTATGAGATTTGGGATGGATATCCAAGATAGTTTTGTACATTTTAAAATATTTTTATTAAAAAATTAAAAAAGATTTATGTTTAGTAAGGTGTCATATTTGCAATTGGTAAGTATTTTGTTTGTTTAGATTGCAATATTACAAGATCTTACGATAATGCTACAATAACATTAAATGTGGTTTTAAAACTTGAATATATATTAATTAAGCAAACTGAAAACTCTTAAACCTACAGTAATTATATAGAAATGTGTATGTACATAATTTTATATCCTGATAAATAAAAATGTCACCCATGAAACATACTCTCTCAGTAATTTTATTACTATCATGTTCAGTCTAAAACAGTAACCACTTTTTTATGTTATTTACTGTTTAAAAATTACTTTATGATTAATGCATAATTAAGGGTACATAACTAGATATCTAAAAGGCTAAAAAAATTGTGCTGATTATTCTCCCTTTCTCTATCATAAAAATATTACCGATTTTGGCCTCGTTAATTGATCTTTGTTCGACCAGTATCGAAGCAAGATGAAAGCGTAACCACTTAGCACAAGGAATTAAGTAAATTACAATTTGTAATGAAAACAACTCTTAAAAATTTTGACATTGTTTGTCGACTATGAACTCACGAAAAGCGGGAAATTAGCATTCATTATTTTAAAAGTAATGTAAAATAAAAAGAAATATAAAAATAAATTTTTCAACATGTTAAACACCGCGTTTACACTTAGGACATGTATACTAGACTTGACCTACTTGAGTGTGTACTAAACTTGTTATGGGTATATAGAAAATCTGAGCTGCAGAACACAATACCAGTACTCTTTTTATGTTCTGGGTCAAGGAAATCTGAATTTGTTTTTAGATCAGTGCGCATGCGCATCCTAATTTCTAGCTCTCAGCTGATTGCAAAATTAACTTAAATATACTGATCTTGAGTTTTTGAGCACACAATTTCAAAAATGTATAACATCCTCAGGCCCAACTAAAAATTACATTTTTTAGAATTACTTATTATTTCTTTAATACGTTTAAAATTGTAATGTATAAGGCATTTCAATTTGGCATCCAGAATTAATATATCTACCACATTTAACAAAATACGTAAGGTTTTGTATTTATTATCTTATAGTATTTTACTTACTATTGTAATAAATCATAATGATTTTAACATTTATAAATATCCTACAAACATAACTCAACCCACATCAATAAATACCCACAATTTTACAATTCGAAATAAAGACTAACGTAGAAAACAGTCTGTTACGCTATGTCTTGTTAGTGTTTTATTACGTCCCTTGTATTGTATATATTATGGTTACGTCCCTTGAGTATTTACCGTGAAGCGTGTAGCTGATGTGTAATTGTGAGTTAGTTAACTGCCTAGAGACAAGTTGTGTCATCTATGTTGTCTAGTGTAATAAAGCATTAAGTTTAACTGAAGAAACTGTGTCTGTTGTAGTAAATGTAACACAGTCAATAAAGCCAAGTAGCAGTTTATTTTATTAACTGCGACGGTGTATAATTTAGTAATGTAGCTCAAAAAAAAGCTTTTTAATTATATTTTTCTACCCATTTTGGCACCCCTGAGTTCGGCGCCTTGGGCGTCGCCCCACCCGCTGTTTTCCCCGCTACGCCTCTGAATGAGACATCTCATGTTATCGTATTCCTAGGGCGAAAAGTACCATTTTCTTTACCAAATATCGTATAATATTTTATAAAAACCTGTGTATACAATGAAATACTTATACGTGAAGTTTCGTATACCTAACACAAACGGTTCCCAAGTTATTGACTTTCGAGAAACCGGAAATAGAGGAAGTATAACTTCCGGTTACCGGAAATCGCTCAAAAGTTGAAAAAGAGCTTCAAATTTGACATAATAATTCTATCTGAAATTTCTTTAACCTAACTGAAACGAAGTTATCGTGTTCACAGACAAACACACATACACAGACATATATACAATTACAAAACTACGTTATTCCGACTCAGGGTAGGTTGTCTCTTGACCTACTTTTGTGTCATTGCCTTGGTAATAATTTCTTCCAAACAAGCTAGGCCTCGTTTTCGTTATATTACTAAGTTTTGTTGTCATTTAAAAATATATGGTTAAATTAGTTTATTTTGTTATAGCTGCTCAATGCTTTTATAAATAAAACAATGAACTTTTTGTGCACTTGTTATAATAATTTGTTTATTCGACACGCTAGATAAACTGTAGCAGTAAAGATAAGAACTACACGTTCAGTATCACATGAAATCTTTGTTGCTTTCCACTAAAACATTGCTGCTTTTAAAGGTAATCTAATGATCCTCCATAGCTAGACTGCTAACCCGTTGGTCTCGAGTTCGAATCCGGGTTCAAGTCAGTGGACCGTCCCTGAGTCCACCCAACTCTGATGGGTACCTAACTCTCGGTAGGGTAAGTAAAGGTGGCTGGACATAGTGCTGTCCATACTATCTCTTCATATGCCGAGGTCACAGAAACAAGTGAACTCTACTTTACTTGCACCATAAACCGTCAGGTTTGAAAGGGAACTTTACTTACTACTTTAATGATCCTCCATACCAAAACAATACCCATTATTAACAAATCAATATAAGAACAATAAAATGAAAAAATAAAATTCGACAAGGCGGCGACCATTTGAGCCAAACTCAAAGTACCCGCCTTGTGTTTGAATGTTTCAAGCTCTAGGAGACGAAATTTTTTAAAGCAAATGTGAACTGGGTAACGACAACCCGTTATAAAGGGGGAGCACGCACAGCATTATTAAGGCATAGATGTGTGGCTAAGTAGCCATTTAAATAGAAACGCGTTTTTTTCTTTCCAAAAAAATCATTTTTATTGGCGACCGATTAATTATGTTAATTAAAATTGAGGTGAAATATAAAATCGAAATTTGTCAAAATATCGATTTCATATTTTCACGGTTACATTACTTTCTCTATGCTTAGAATAAGAGAAAGTAAAAAGACAAAGAATGATTGTTTATTTAATTTATTTTTTTCTGGTGTAGTTTTACCGTCTCGTTTGATTATACATAACTAACTAAAACACAAAATTGCTTTAATTATATTTTAGATGTGCAAAATGGCCTTGAAAATAGCTGCGTTATTTATAGCTGAGCCTCATATGTTTATACATGTCTACGTGACATATTACATACACGAAGGTGTTGGCGATTGTTTAACTTTGGTTAGATATACAAGAGTTGGAGTTGCTGACAGTAGCGTATACAAGTTTTTTTAAAAGGTTTTCTCAAATTTGATAATGAGCCAGGTAATTGTTTAATTCCAATCTGTAAAGGTAAGCAGACAATTATGTGAGGTAAGACTTATAATGTTCGTGCCATTTAATACAAAATTATTAATTGGTTTAAGATATGATAATTGTCAAATCATATAGGCTACATACCAGACATAAGAAGACCAACTGAAATTATAATATAGTATTAAATTATTTTCATTAGATTTTGACTATGTAGGCAAATCCAAAATATAAACAAATGCCTTTGGATTAATCATAGTCATCTATAATTAAAAACCTTAAAATATTTTAACAAAAAAACCAATAAATATGTATTCGGTTCCCGAAAAATTAATTTTATATTCCCAATATTTTAGATTTAAAACTATTATTCCCGCAGAATTTTACATCCACATTTCACATGTCAACATCCCGACTAAGTTTTTTTTCCATTGTAATATATGGGTTAAGCTACCCAGTTCCTGTGTTTATTTTAAAATAAAAATTAACAAACTTGCCAAGCCCATAATCTAAACTTAATTAAACTCATCAAGTGACGTCACAAAGATAATGATGTTAACACGTGAACGTACGGCTATTTAAACCCATCAGTGTACGTGTAATGATAGTTGGATTCGCTTGCATAAGAGATACTTTGTGTTCTAGCAATTTTAAAATTTGCAATCGATAGCCTCACACCCGCATCACTATGTTTTCTACTTTGTTACTTGTGAATATACTAGTAAATATTCTTTCATGCAGTGGTAAGTTTGTTAATATATTATTTATTATTATTTTTCACTTTTTTACTTTCTCGTATACGAAGTAGGCTATAGAGGAAGTATTGTAATCGTGCAAAAAATCGAAATTGAGAATTTCACAAATCCCGAAGCAGAATAAGTCCCACTTCCGGTTGCCGGAAATAGCTGAAAAGTTGATACAGAACTAAAAAATTGATATAATACTTATATATGAAATTTCATCAACCTAGCTGTAACGGTACTCAAGTTATCGTGTTCACACACACACACACACACACACAGACATACGGACATACGGACAAAATTGCAAACTATGTTTTTCCTACTCGGGGAGGTGAAAAACTTCGAGATCTGTTAAAATCTCGATATTTTTTTCATGAGTGCAATACTTCCTCTATACTTCGTATACGAGAAAGAAAAATAAAAGTTTTAAAAAATCTATAAAAACATTTCTATATCTGTATTGCATGTAAGTGCCATCACCTTTTACTGTTATATAAGAATATACGAGAAACGTTAGGGGAGATTACTCCCGCTTTATATTTTATAAAGTTAAATGATTAAAAAACAAGTTATGCTTTTTATGCACATTTAATGTAAATATAATTATACTTTATCTTTACTTCAACTTGCGAAATAATTATTAAATATTTTGAATTATATTTCAAAACATTGTTTCAACATGTTTGTTCGAGTATATATTAGGAAACAAAGTATTTTAATTATAATGTAATTAGTATTGTCATATTTTGTACAAATAAACAGTGTTTAATATAATTTATTTCTAGGTCTAAAAATAGATATACACAGAGAATATTTTTACCACGGCAAGGATTTATTTTGCGGACAACTCCATTGTACAGAAAACATAAGAGAAGACACTCAGATATCAGCTCTTGTCAATATGTCAGTCTATAGGATCAGTGAACCAGAGGGGAAGATTTTGGTGGCGTCTATTTCAGAATCAGGTTCGAAGATTCAAGATTACAATAAAAGTGGAATAAGAGGAAATATATCTAAAAGTTTTGCAGAAATTCTCCTATTTTTATCAAAACATTCAGACTGCAATGGAGATATTTTCCTATGTGAAATACATTATGTGAATAAAACCGGATCCATTGACAGAATTGGGAAAGAGACTGGCAGCCTACAAAGAAAATCATATGAATCTTTAATTATAATGAACTTGAAAGCGAAAACATCGGACTATGTTAAATCTGTTGACACAATAGCCGATTTTCTCAAATCGTTTGAAGACCCAGACAGACTGAAAGGTGCAGACATGACAATAACATTACAGATGTCACATTCTGGTGAGGAAAAGTCTACTACAGAGAAGAAATTTAGTCTTGAAGATACAGTTTTCAAGAACGATTTTTATCTGATTCCGACAAATAAATTTGAAAACATGATGGATAAAAAGATACAAAATTTATCTATTGATGTAAACAAAACGCTACAAATATTGGAAAACAAACTAAATACACAAACAAAGTTAAATATAAATAGTTTGGCTGTTTTAAACGAATCAATCCAAACAATGTTAGCCAACACACAGAACCAAACAGAACAACTCAATATCAAATTAAATGAGATGGAAACACACATGACGAAATCTATCACAAAAGAAAATTTTAATGCAACATTAAATTTGGTTGATGGTCTCAATAAAACTTTACTCAAATTTACTGATAAATACAAGGATAGTCTCCAGAATATAGTATACACAAAACAGGTAAATCCATGATACAGAACGTGGTAAGTATTTTTACGGTGTTTATTTTCAAAATTTTAAATAAGTAATTTTAGACTTTATTGATACATACTCAAAAGCTTCCATACTTTGGTATTTGTTTTTTAAGCAACCCTTAGGTCAAATCAGCCACGTGGTGCAAAAACATTGCATTTTAATAATGTAGTTAAATAACATGAAACTAGTGAGGGTGGCAAATTTCTAAACAGTTGACAATTGATTGCTCACAATTCATTCAGCTAATTTCCCTTACCTGAAAGCTTAGTGAATTTTTTAGATTTTTTAGAAGATATTTGTATTGTATTCGATATAGTGTGTAAGGAACGATAATTCATATCTACCGGAACGTCTACATGTCAAACTAAACGAAACAAAACAGGCCTTGTGTGATACTAAAACAGACGGTGGAGGTTGGATTGTAATACAGGTACTGTATTTTCTCAGCTCTGCAAAATAAGTTGATTTTCTATATATTTCGGATTTTTCATTTACAAAAGAATTACAAATCAACAAATTCTAATTCGAAGTGAAAATAGATTATTTTACTATCCAACTGAATGTGGATAACTAAATGTTCTATTATTTGTGTAATTATAACTTGGTCATATAAAGAAGCTTTTATGCAGAAAATCAGACGTTTTCATTTGAATTCAACTAAAATGGGTTTACACTTTTGTTTCACGTGCCCAGCAATTTTATGTTTCTACAGAAAAAAAACTATAACATTGCTCTGAACTGATTTCAAAAATATATTCTATAAAATTCAACTAACATTTTTAGTTAAGTATTGTTTTATATTTAAACATTATGTGCCAAAATCTAATTGATTAAAAAATATTTGACAAAATACGCTTTAAATTTTAAATACATAGTTTGGTATCGCTTCCCCAGAACCCAACTGTTCTAACTCCATTTTTGCGGGGGTTGTTTTGTATTTAATCAATGTTATATAAAGTATCATATCTAAACAACTCGTTCCCATATTTTTCACCACATTTACACAACAATTCCATTTCATCATGAGCTTAAAATAGAAATATTAAGATAAACAAAACTTTAAGTCTTGTTGTGAACAATAATTTTACAAAAAGTAATTTATATCAGCCTACATAATTTTCCAATGTTTTTTTAGAGACGTATGGCAGGTGATGCGAATTTCACCCGAGAGTGGAACGATTACAAAAATGGTTTTGGATCATTGGATGGAGATTACTGGCTTGGGAATGACTGGATCTCAAACCTAACTCAAACTGTACGTTATATTTTATGTAGCATATCTGCAATCTCACACACTTTGTATTTTACGCTATATTCTTACTTAAAAGCAAACAGCATAGTTTATTTGGATCCTAACCTAGGCATTTTTAATAAAAAGCGGTTTATTTATACACAACAGTATGTATTATGTAAATATTAATTTACAAAATAATTAGAATAAAGACACTCTAAAGAACATCAATTTTTTAAATGAAATGATATTTGGAAGTGTATATTGCATATGAGAGCATTAGTCAATAATAATATAATTGACGTGATATAAAGACGGTTGAAAACGTTAATCGATACATCAATCAGGTATTTACATATTAAAAGGTTCTCGTACGTTAGTTCTTTGTAGAATGTTAGTTTACCGCTGTATTCTAGGGTTTGTGTGTTTTCTTGTCTTTAACGTCGTGTTTGAATAGACTGCGATTCTCGTTTAGTTTGTGTATAGTTTAGATAGAGGATTCAAGTTTTATAAAAGTTATTAAAACGAGCATTTGTATTATTTTGGTGTAGGGTTTGTTACACGTTTGTAGTTTGTATTTATATGTTGTGCGACGCGTTTGGATGGCTTTACATGTGTGTCACTGTGTTCAGAACATTGTGCATTTTAGGTCACCACTAAAATAAATAAAGACGTTCCTGTCTATTTACTCCACTTACACCATATTTACGACTGTAATATTTCTCTTAAGTTTTATAAAAATAAAATCCTGGACACTTTATTGAGTAAAATTGAACCTGTTTTGAATAATGCTGGCTATACATTATCGAAAAAAAAATTGTATTTTTCAAAAAATCTTAAATATAATTGGGTACTGTTAAAGTAGCTCTAAAAGCGTAAGGTATTTCTAACTAGTAATCAAGGTCACTGTAATACCTTACAAACACATTGATGCAAAAATTCCAATAATATAAGGGCTCGTTAATTATTATATCAACAACAGTTTAGGACACAATCAGAGACAATGGCTTGAGCATAATCTTCGGTGCTGTATAAATATTTGGCCGTAATAAATACGATACTTTTTATTAAGGACGCAGTAGAGTGATTATCGTTTAAATATCTAGCGGTATTTGACCTTGTTTGCTTTGGTAGATTGTGTTGATCTAGTGCGAGAGTGACGTTGTATTGTATAAGAGATAATTAGAGACGTAATGATTGGTAAGAGACTAGTAGCGTTGCTTTTGCCGTGAAAAAAAAGTAGTTTGTGTTTGCTTATGAAATTACACTGATGAACATGTCACCAATTTAATATGTGCACAAAACGTTGAATCGATACCCCGACCTAAATCACAACGCTACCTTGCATCGGTATTTGTAGTTAGTAGAAAAAGTCACCGACTACAAAAAAACACGAACCGTTACAAACATCATACTATATTCATATTTTATACACGGATATATCTGTTATTATTTGTGTTCATAGGGCTACAGTGAACTGAGGTTTGAAATGAAATATAAAGGTACATCCTACTACATGGTATACAGTAATGTGACGGTGGGAAATGAAGCAGATTTGTATAGGATAAAGTTTACATACAAGACAGGCAACGCTACAGACAGCTTTAGTAATCATAATGGAATGGCTTTTTCTACATTTGATAAAGACAATGACGGATATTCTGTAGGCAGCTGCGCCCAGGCGTTTGGGAGCGGCTGGTGGTTTAACAGATGCCATTATGTGAACATGAACGGCGTGTGGGCAAGTGAAGTCTATGCTGTAGGAATTAACTGGGAAGGTATAACACAATATAACAATTCTCTGGAATACGTCGAGATGAAACTACGTCGACTTTAATCTTTCAAGAAACAAATTATACAAAAATAAGGTTTAAAATGTTAGTTTTAAATTAAAATTGTAACATTTAAAAACAAATAATTTTTTTTACAATTGTCTCGTTTTATTAATACTGTGTAACTTTTAATACATGTATTGCTGACATGTTGACTTGTTTTTCTTAAGTTTTTACTTAGGCAGTATTCGACAAAATACAATAAATTTATTCATTTTGCAGAGCTTACATGTTTGGCTATTAGCCTGAAAGGGTGGTCTCGGGATCATAGGCAGAATAGTGGCAACAGTAGAATGTCACTTCTACCGTTTTAACTGATAACAATAAGTAAAATAGTGCGATGGAGGGGGTGGGAGATCTGGGCCACTTCACTATATGGAATAAAGTATGTCCACTTATAATATGTAGTGCTATTGTCACGTCTACTAATTCATAAGAAGAGAAAATTTTACTACGTGTATCATCAATCATACAATCTAATCGCCAAGATAAACAAACATTTAAATGCGTAAATTGTACAAAGGCAAATATTATATACAATTGTGATTATGTGAAACCGCAACAGTGTAAAAAGCAATTAAATCTCAACCTGTTATTGTATTTTAAAACAATACGAACACTTCAACTCATCCACATGAAATTGCAGCGTCTTTAATGATCAGACCCTAACTTATGGA
Source organism: Physella acuta (assembly GCF_028476545.2). Classification (NCBI taxonomy): domain Eukaryota; kingdom Metazoa; phylum Mollusca; class Gastropoda; family Physidae; genus Physella; species Physella acuta. Next base: position 55,457 of record NW_026732847.1, on the reverse strand, counting down.
TTTCAACTTAAAGTTCTATTATTTCATTTTCTCGTTTAAAAAATTCCTTTAAACTTATGCGTCGTATTTTTAACAACTTTTAAAATAGAAACTTAACTTGCTTTAGCACATTGCATGTTTAAGAATTTAATATACTAATTTTGTTTTTCTATTCTTACTTAAATGTTACCAAAAATGTTATTCTCTAAAGTATTTTCTTTCTTATCTGGTATCATTGAAACCAGGTGTGTATTTACTAGAGCTTAAGATACACAGTTTAATTTTGCATTAGTCATCGTCACACAAAACTCTTAAATGGGGAATTGAAATGTTTAGAAAATAATGTGCACTGAAATAAAATCATGTGATTATATTATAATGAAAATGTGTTTCTTGAATTCTTATCTTTGGTTTTGCGTTATTTTAATTTCGGTAACTTACAAAATAAATCTAAACACCAAGGTTTTTCTTTTCTCAACAAAAAATGTTAACGTTAGCAAAATCAACTCATGCTAATGTTTTTCCATCTATTCTTCACAGAAAAAAAACCTTTTGTTTTGCTTTAAGTATAAACTGTGTTGTCGTACAAATTATCTACTACTTTACAAAGTATCTACTTCTTGTCCAACCACCTATCCACTATTTTACGAAATATCTGTGGTCTTTACTAACAGAACATTTCTTGCCCCTCGAACACTTGTTTTCCTATGCTATAAATTACGAAAATTTGCAATAGTTATAACGCCTGATCAGAATAATTAGATCAAATAATAATTTCAGCAGTAAAAAATATAATTGAGTGTCTGGGAACATTTATTTGTTTTACTAACATCGTATCTAATGCACACGGATTACGTAACTTTTAGTGGTCTATATATGCAGCCTGCAATATGTTATTAGCTTCCTATGCTGCTCACCTTGATCATTCTAATTTGATTAAAATTAAACCAGCCGTTCTTGTACATAAAAACTAAATCCCTACACAACGAAAATGCCTCTAAAAGGGATTTCAAATCAGCTGTCACCCGAATTAATCAAAACATTGGCTGAGATGGGACACGGGGATGAAATAATTTTAGCTGACATTAATTTTCCTTCTGCTTCAAGTTGTTCTCATGGTCCTAAACAAATAAGAGGCGATTAACTCAGTGCTACAGTATTACTAGAAGCTATAATGTAGTTGTTTCCCTTGGACCAGTATGTTGATTATCCTGTTGCCAGAATAGACTTAGTTGGCTCTGATAAAGAGAAAGGTCTGAAAACACTTATCTGGGATAAGTATCAAGAAATCTTAGATGCTGCAGAAAAGAAAAAGGTGCAAATACAGTATGTTGAGAGATTTAATTTTTTTGAGAGAGCTAAGAAAGCCTTTGCCTTTGTACATACTGGAGAACATCAGCAATATGCAAATATCATTCTAAAAAAGGGATGTCTTGTTTGATTATCAAAAGCACCATTATCAAGGGTACCAGTGCCTCCATTTGCCATTACATTTTAAATCAAGTAGATTATAAAACTTTTTTTAGTGACAAAATTAACAATGTAATATACACTTTTAATTAAATTCTAATGCCGCATGTGCATACCATTTAGTTACTTGTATTTTTAGAGTGAGATTGTATGGTAAGCTTACAGCACAAACATCCCATGAAAAGTACCATACAAACAGATACATCATTGATATGACAAAAATTAACAATGTAATATACACTTTTAATTAAATTCTAATGCCGCATGTGCATACCATTTAGTTACTTGTATTTTTAGAGTGAGATTGTATGGTAAGCTTACAGCACAAACATCCCATGAAAAGTACCATACAAACAGATACATCATTGATATGCCTTTAGAGCTCTGTTAACAGAAAGTAAAAATTACGTCCTATTACAGACCCGCGTTTACGAGTTTCTTTATACTCTACTTATAGAGGTATATTGTCAATTTAGGTCAGGTACCTGAAGGTGGTAATTTTACTCAGCCGTGAAATGAGTTTATGAGATTTGGGATGGATATCCAAGATAGCTTTCTACATTTTAAAACATTTTATTAAAAAATTATCAAAGATTTATGTTTGGTAAGGTGTCATATATGCAATTGATAAGTATTTTGTTTGTTTAGATTGCTAAATTACAAGGTCTTACAATAATACTACAATAAAATTAAATGTGTTTTTAAAACTTGAATATGCATTAAGAAACTGAAAACTCTTAAACCTACAGTAATTATATAGAAATGTGTGAGTACATATTTTTATATCTTGATAAATAAAGATGTTACACCATAAAACGTACAAGCTCAGTATTTTTTTTTATCATGTTCATTTTTTAAACAGGAATCAGAGTGTAAAATTGTAACCACTTTTTCATGTTATGTACTGTTTAAAAATTCCTTTATAATAAATGCATAATTAAGGGTACATAACTAGATATCTAAAAGGCTAAACAAATTTGTGCTGATTAATCTCCCTTTCTCTATCATAAAAATGCGACTGATTTCGGCCTCGTTAATTGATCTTTGTTTGACCACCGTTAATTGATCTTTGTTTGACCAGTATTAATAAAGCAAGATGAAAGCGTAACCACTTAGCACAAGGAATCAAGTGTAATTAAAATTTGTAATGAAATCACCTCTTAAACATTGTCGACTATGACTCGTAAAAAGCGGGAAAATAGCATGCATTATGTTAAAAGTAATGTAAAATAAAATGAAATATAAAAACAGATTTTTCAACAAGTTAAACACCGCATTTACACTTAGGACATGTATACTAGACTTGACCTACTTTAATGTATACTAAACTTGTTATGGGTATATAGAACATCTGAGCTGCAGAATACAATACCAGTACTCTTTTTATGTTCTGGGTCAAGGAAATCTGAATTTATTTTTAGATCAGTGCGCATGCGCATCCTAATTTCTAGCTCTCAGCTGATTGCAAAATTAACTTAAACATACGGATCTAGAGTTTTTAAGAACACAATTTTAAAAAATGTATAACTTCTCTAGGCCCAACAAAAAATTACATTTTTTATAATTACTTATTATTTCTTTCATACGTTTAAAATTGTAATGTTTTGAGGCATTTCAATTTGGCATCCATAATTTATATATATATATATATATATATATATATATATATATATATATATATATATATATATATATATATACCGCATTTAACAGAATACGTATTGTTTTGTATTTATTATAGTATTTTTACTTACTATTGTAATAAATCATAATGCTTTTAACGTTTATAAATATCCTACAAAAATAACTCAACCCACATCAATAAATACCCACAATTGTACAATTAGAAATAAAGACTAACGTAGAAAACAGTCTGTTACGTTATGTCTTGTTAGTGTTTTATTACGTCCCTTGTATTGTATATATTATGGTTACGTCCCTTGAGTGTTTACCGTGTAGCGAATGTGTAGCTGATGTGTACCTGTGAGTTAGTTAACAACAGACAGACCCAGAGACAAGTCGTGTCATCTATGTTGTCTAGTCAAAACAAATTATGTTGCCTAATGTAATAAAGCATCAAGGTTAACTGAAGAAACTGTGTCTGTTGTAGTAAATGTAACACAGTCCATAAAGCCAAGTAGCAGTTTATTTTATTAACTTCGACGGTGTGTAATTTATTAATGTAGCTCAAAAAAAGCTTTTTAATTATATTTTTCTACCCCGTTTGGCTCCCCTGAGGTCAGCGCCCTGGGCGGTCGCCCCACCCGCTTTATTCCCCGCTACGCCTCTTAATGAGACATCTCAAGTTATCGTGTTCCTACGGCGATTAGTACCATTTCCTTTACCAAATATCGTATAATATTTGATAAAAACCTGTGTATACAATGAAATACTTATACGTGAAATTTCGTATACCTAACACAAACGGTTCTCAAATTATTGACTTTCGAGAAACCGGAAATAGATGAAATATAACTTCCGTTTACCGGAAATCGCTCAAAAGTTGAAAAAGAGCTTCAGATTTGACATAATACTTCTATCTGAAATTTCTTTAACCTTACTGAAACGATGCTGAAGTTATCGTGTTCACAAACAAACACACATACACCGACATACATACAATTATAAAACTACGTTATTCCGACTAAGGGTAGGTTGTCTCTTGACCTACTTTTGTGTCATTGCCTTGGTAATAATTTCTTCCAAACAAGCTAGGCCTCGTTTTCGTTATTTTACTAAGTTTTGTTGTCATTTAAAAATATATGGTTAAATTAGTTTATTTTGTTATAGCTGCTCAATGCTTTTATAAATAAAACAATGAACTTTTTTGTGCACTTGTTATAATAATTTGTTTGTTAGACACGCTAAATAAACTGTAGCAATAAAGTTAAGAACTACACGTTCAGTATCACATGAAATCGTTGATGCTTTCCACTAAAACATTGCTGCTTTTAAAGGTAATCCAATGATCCTCCATAGCTGGACTGCTAACCCGTTGGTCTCGAGTTCGAATCCGGGTTCAAGTCAGTAGACCGTCACTGAGTCCACCCAACTCTGATGGGTACCTAACTCTCGTTAGGGAAAATAAAGGCGCCTGGGCATAGTGCTGTCCACGCTATCTCTTCATATGCCGATGTCACAGAAACAAGTGATATGTACTTTACTTGCCCCATAAACCGTCAGGTTTGAAAGGGAACTTTACTTACTACTTTAATGATCCTCCATACCAAAACAATACCCATTATTAACAAATCAATATAAGAACAATAAAATGAAAAATAAAATTTGACAAGACGACGAACATCTGAGCCAAACTCATAGCACCCGCCTTGTGTTTGAATGGTTCCTGGCTCTAGGAGACGAAATTTTTCAAAGCAAATGTGAACTGGGTAACGACAACCCGTTATAAAGGGGGAGCACCCACAGCGTTACTAAGACATAGATGTGTGGGGCTAAGTAGCCATTTAAAGAGAAACGCGTTTTTTTCTTTCCAAAAAAATCATTTTTATTGGCGACCGATTAATTATGTTAATGGGCATATTGCTACGCAGAGTGGCCACCCCTGCCTATAAGAAAATATTACTTAGTTTTCTGTGGCGCCACCTACCGGCGCTTTCTTTAAGTCTCGTTCCGGTAGTTGCCAGCTAGCATTTTTTTTTTTCAAACCAAATGTGAATATTTTTTTTTAGTTATGAAATCTACTTTCGCTTTTGGAATCAAAACAAACTCCGACGATGAGTTGTTTTATGTAAATTAATTTTAAAATAACACACACACACAAATATATTATATTTTATATAGATAGATCTAGAATACACATGTTTTTTGACGTAGGATTAGACCCTGTATAATAATAATTTTTTTTTATAAAATATGAGATTTATACAAGATTTCAGTCGTACATCAAGCCTAAATTTAATTATGAAGTATAGCCTAGATCTAGAGCTAGAGTCTAGATTTCTAGATCTAGTTTCTTTTATTTTACAGTGTAGTTGATTGTAGACTTAAGAATTAGGAATTAATTACTAAATTAGGCCTATTAAATAGGCTACTTACTTTAAGACAAGTAGACTATCATATTTTCAATATCAATCAGTGCCGGCGCGGCAACCCCCAGAGGCGTAGCGACCCTTCCCGGGGACAAACTTTCAATTTTTCAATTTTCGATTTGCACTCCCCCCCCCCCCCCCTCAAACTTTCGATTTGCGCCTCTTAAAAGACTATTTAACACTCGAATAATAGCCGCCATGTTTTTTGTTATCAATGGAAATCCCGTTCACAACAGTTGATTTAGTTCGAAAACTTTTATCTCTCCCTGGCTAACCAGCGGTAGGTGGCGCCACAGACAACTAAGTAAGGCAGGGGTGGCCACTCTGCGTAGCAATATCGCCCATTAAAATTGAGGTGAAATATAAAATCGAAATTTGTCAAAATATCGATTTCATATTTTCACGGTTACATTACTTTCTCTATGCTTAGAATAAGAGAAAGTAAAAAGACAAAGAATGATTGTTTATTTAATTTATTTTTTTTCTGGTGTAGTTTTACCGTCTCGTTTGATTATACATAACTAACTAAAACACAAAATTGCTTTAATTATATTTTAGATGTGCAAAATGGCCTTGAAAATAGCTGCGTTATTTATAGCTGAGCCTCATATGTTTATACATGTCTACGTGACATATTACATACACGAAGGTGTTGGCGATTGTTTAACTTTGGTTAGATATACAAGAGTTGGAGTTGCTGACAGTAGCGTATACAAGTTTTTTTAAAGGTTTTCTCAACTTTGATAATGAGCCAGGTAATTGTTTAATTCCAATCTGTAAAGGTAAGCAGACAATTATGTGAGGTAAGACTTATAATGTTCGTGTCATTTAATAAAAAAATATTAATTGGTTTAAGATATAATAATTGTCAAATCATATAGGCTACATACCAGACATAAGAAGACCAACTGAAATTATAATATAGTATTAAATTATTTTCATTAGATTTTGACTATGTAGGCAAATCCAAAATATAAACAAATGCCTTTGGATTAATCATAGTCATCTATAATTAAAAACCTTAAAATATTTTAACAAAAAAACCAATAAATATGTATTCGGTTCCCGAAAAATTAATTTTATATTCCCAATATTTTAGATTTAAAACTATTATTCCCGCAGAATTTTACATCCACATTTCACATGTCAACATCCCGACTAAGTTTTTTTCCATTGTAATATATGGGTTAAGCTACCCACTTCCTGTGTTTATTTTAAAATAAAAAACTAACAAACTTGCCAAGCCCATAATCAAAACTTAATTAAACTCATCAAGTGACGTCACAAAGATAATGATGTTAACACGTGAACGTAAGGCTATTTAAACCCATCAGTGTACGTGTAATGATAGTTGGATTCGCTCGCATAAGATATACGTTGTGTTCTAGCAGTTTTAAAATTTACAATCGATAGCCTCACACCCGCATCACAATGTTTTCTAGTTTGTTACTTGTGAATATACTAGTAAATATTCTTTCATGCAGTGGTAAATTTGTTAATATATTATTTATTATTATTTTCACTTTTTTACTTTGACTTATACGAAGTACACAGGAAGTATTAAAATCGTGCAAGAAATCTGATAAAAAAATTTGATATAATACTTATATATGAAATTTTATCAACCTAGCTGTATTGGTACTTAAATCATCAAAATTGTAAAACTATGTTTTTCAGTATCAGGGAGGTGTAAAACGTCGAGATTTGTGAATTACACTTATTTTTACTTCAACATTATTACATTTTGTTAAATTTCAAAACATTGTTGCTACATGTGCTTCGAGTATACATTATGAAACAAAATAGTTTAACTATAACTTAATTAGTATTGTCATATTTTGTACATATATACAGTGTTAAACATAATTTATTTCTAGGTTTAAAAATAGATATACACAGAGAATATTTTTACCACGGCAAGGATTTATTTTGTGCACAACTCCAGTGTACAGAAAACATAAGAGAAAACACTCAGATATCAACTCTTGTCAACATGTCAGTCTATAGGATCAGTGAACCAGAGGGGAAGATTTTGGTGGCGTCTATTTCAGAAGCAGATTCAAACCTTCAAGATTACAATAAAAGGGGAATTAAAAGAAATATATCTAAAAGTTTTGCGGAAATTGTCCTATTTTTATCAAAACATTCAGACTGCAATGGGGGTATTTTCCTATGTGAAATACATTATGTGAACAAAACCGGATCCATTGACAGTATTGGGAAAGAGACCGACAGCTTACAGAAAAAATCACGTGAATCTTATATAATAATGAACTTGAAAGCTAAAACATCTGACTATGTTAAATCTGTTGACACATTGGCCGATTTTCTCAAATCGTTTGAAGACCCAGACAGACTAAAAGGTGCAGACATGACAATGTCATTACAGATGTTACATTCTGGTGGCGATAAGTCAACTACAGAGAAGAGATTTAGTCTTGAAGATACAGTTTTCAAGAACGATTTTTATCTGATTCCGACAAATAAATTTGAAAACATGATGGATAAAAAGATACAAAATTTATCTATTGATGTAAACAAAACGCTACAAATATTGGAAAACAAACTAAATACACAAACAAAGTTAAATATAAATAGTTTGGCTGTTTTAAACGAATCCATCCAAACAATGTTAGCCAACACACAGAACCAAACAGAGCAGCTCAGTGTCAGATTAAATGAGATGGAAACAAAGATGAAGAAATATATCACAACAGAAAACGTTAATACAACATTAAATTTGGTTGATGGTCTCAATAAAACTCTACAAGAATTTACAGATGAATACAAGGATAGTATCCAGAATATATTATACACGACACAGGTAAATCAATGATACAGAACTATATTTTAACTTTAAGTACCATTTTGGTGTTTTATTTTAAAGATTTTAAATTATTAATTCTAGACTTTATTGACAGATACTCAAGAGTTTCAAAATACTGTTATTTTTTTTTAAATCAAACCTAAGGTTAAATCTGCCACGTGTAATTGTATTTGAAATATTTTAATTAAATAACATGAAATAAACAACATGAAACTAGTTAGGGTGGCAAACATCTACACATTTCGTAATTTATAGCTCACGATTCACTAAATCTAATTTCTCTTACATAATAGCTTATTGATTTTTTAGAAGATATTTGCATTGTATTCGATATAGTGTGTAAGGAACGATAACTCAAGTCTACCGGAACGTCTACATGTCAAACTAAACGAAACAAAACAGGCCTTGTGTGATACCAAAACAGACGGTGGAGGTTGGATTGTAATACAGGTACTGTATATTCTCAGCCTCACTAAAAATAAGTTGTTTTTCAACATGCAGAAATCTTAGATTATAAATTTTAAAAAATTCTAACTCGAAGTGAAAATAGATTATTTTACTATCCAACAAAATGTGGTTAACTTATTGTTCTACTAGTTGTGTAATTGTATTTGGTCAAATATTGAAGCTTTTGTTTAGAAAATCAGACGTCTTAATTTAAATTCAACGAAAAAGGGTTTTCCCTTTTGTTTCACCTATCCGGCAATTTTATGTTTCTACAGTAAAAAAAAACAAAAAGCAACTATATTAATTTAACAATGTATCTTCATATTATGCTCTGAACAGATTTAAAAAATATATTTTATAAAATTCAACCAATATATTGAGTCAAGCATTGTTTTACATTTCAACATTATGTGCTAAATACTAATTTATAGTTAACAAAATACGTTTTAAATTTCAACTACATAATTTGTTATCGCTTCCCCAGAACCCAACTGTTCTTACTTTATTGTGTGTGTGGGGGGGGGGGCTGTTTTATAGGTATTCATTGTTATAAAGTATCATGTCTTAAACAATTTGTTCCCATATTTTTCACCACATGTACACAACAATTCCATTTCATCATGTGCTTAATGTAGAAATATTAAGGAAAATCAAACTTTAAGCTTTGTTGTGAACAATAATTAAAACTGGAGAAATACCAGTCTGATTCCAATTAATTTATATCAGTGGTCTAGCGGTAGATAGCTGGACTGCTAACCCGTAAGTCTCGAGTTCGAATCGGGGTTCAAGTCAGTAGATCGTCCCTGAGTCCACCCAACTCTGAAGGGTGCCTAACTCACGTTAGGGAAAGTAAAGGCGGCTGGGCATAGTGCTGACCACATTATCTCTTCATATGCCGAGGTCACAGAAACAAGTGAACTCTACTTCACTTGCCCCATAGACCGTCAGGTTTGAAAGGGAAACTTTACTTTTACATATTTTTCCAATGTTTTCTTTAGAGACGGGTGGCAGGTGATGTGAATTTCACCAGAAATTGGAACGACTACAAAAATGGTTTTGGATCATTGGCTGGAGATTACTGGCTGGGAAATGACTGGATCTCAAAACTTACAAAAACTGTACGTTATATTTTATGTAGCATTTCTGCAATCTCACACACTTTGTATTTTACGCTAGATGAAAGCAAACATCAGTTTATTTGGATCCTAACCTAGGCAGTATGTATTATATAAATATGAATTTACAAATAATTTTTAGAATGATAATATCAATGGCGTGAACAGACGTTGTGTTTTGAAATGTAATTGTTTATGAATAAGTGTGATTTTGATGTTTGAATAAGTGGAGAATTATTTCATTGTTTTAGTTAATTGTGTAAATTACACACCATCCTGCTGTGAGCTATCTGTCGTATCGTTGTTGTATATAATGACTGTCGAAAAAATTGGAATCGAAACATCATTCCGGTATATACGTTCTACCAGGTTCTTATACGATATTTCTGTGTAAAATGTTAGTTTGTCACTGTGTTCTAGGATTTGTGTTTTCTTGTCTATTGTGTCGTTAGACGTGTTTGAATAAACTGTGTTTTCTCGTTTAGTTTGTGTATAGTATAGATGGAGGCTTCAAGTTTTATAAAAGATATTAAAACGAGCCTTTTTATTATTTGGTCTAGGGTTTGTTACACGTTTGTAGTTTGTATTTATATGTTCTGCGACGCGTTTGGGTCAGATGACGCAATGATTGGTAAGAGACTAATAGCGTTGCTTTAGCCGAAAAAAAAGTAGTTTATGTTTGCTTATTTGTAGAAATCAATTAGAAATTACACTAATGAACATGTCGCCAATTTAATATGTGCACAGCAATTAGAAACGCTACCCCGACACAAATTACAACGCTACCTTGCTTCAGTATTTACAGTTAGTAAAAATATCTGTTATCATTTGTGTTAACAGGGCTACAGTGAACTAAGGTTTGACATGAAATATAAAGGTAAATCCTACTACGCCGTGTACAGTAATGTGACGGTGGGAAATGAAGCAGATTTGTATAGGATAAAGTTTACATTCAAGACAGGCAACGTTATAGATAGCTTTAGTAATCACTATGGAATGGCGTTTTCCACATTTGATAAAGACAATGACGGATATACTGAAGGCCATTGCGCCCAGCTATGGAGGAGCGGCTGGTGGTTTAACATGTGCCATAAGGTGAACACGAACGGCGCGTGGGCAAGTAAAGTCTCAGCTGAAGGAATTAACTGGGAAGGTCTAACACAACATACAGATTCTCTGGAACAGGTTGAGATGAAACTACGTCGACTTTAACCTTTCAAGAAACAAATTATAGTTAAATATTGTTTCAAATGTTATTTTTATATTAAAATTGTTACATCTGAAGAACAAATATTTTTTTACAATAGTTTCGCATCATTAATATTGTGTAGACTTTAATAAATGTGTATTTTTAAAAAGTTGACTTGTTTTACTTATGTCTTTAATTTAACAGTAGTCAATACAATACAATACATTTATTCATTTTGCTAAGCTTGCGTGTGTGGCTATCGTGAAAGGGCGGACTCGGGATCATAGGCAGTATAATGGCAATTGTAAAATGGCCCTTCTTTCTGAAATGACAATTTTACTATGTGTATCGTCGATCATAAAATCTAATCGCCAAAATAAAAAAAAAAGCGTATAAATGAGTGAACTGTACAAAGGCAAATATTAAAGCTACAATTGTCATTGTTCGAAACCGCAACAGTGTAAAAAGCAATTAAAACTTTACCTCGCATTGTATATTTAAACAATACAATCACCCCAACTCATTCACATGAAATAACAGCGTCAGTAATTGCCAGACTCTAACTTATGCATTTAAACTGAACGTTCTATCATTTCATTTTCTCATTTCAAAAATTCCTTTAACTTTTGCGTCGTACTTTTAACAACTTTTAGAAAAGAAACTCAACTTGTTTTAGCGCATTGCATGTTTAAAAATTTAGTACACTATTTTTTTTTCTATTCTCACTTTAATCTTTAAAAAAATGTTATCCTCTCAAATGTGTTCTTTCTTATCTGGTATCATTGACAGCTGGTATGTATTTAGTTGAGCTTAAGATATACATTTTATTATGCAGTATTAACCGTCTCAGAAACTCTCAAATGGGGAGTTGAAATGTTTAGAAAATAATTTGCAGTGCAATAAACGCATAATTATATTAAAACAAAAACGTGGTTCTTGAATACATTTCTTTGGTTTTGTGTATTTATTTATTTTATTTTTGGTAACTTACACCAAAAAAAATTAAAACACCCAAAAAGTTTTTCTTTTCTCATCGATAAATGTTAACGTTAGCTAAATCAAGTCTTGCTATTCTACACAGAAAAAAACACTTGTTTTGCTTTAAGTATAAATTGTCTTGTTGTACAAATTATCTAATACTTTACGAAATATCTACTTCTTGTCCAACCAACTTTCTACTATTTTACGAAATATCTACTATCTTGACTAAAGGAACATTTGTTTGCCCTACGAACACCCCATTTTCCTCTCTATAGCTATAACGCCTGAGCAGAATAATTAGATCAAATAATAATTTCTGCAGTAAAAAATTAAAATTGTGTGTCTAGGAACATTTATTTGTTTTACTAACATCGAATCTTATACACATGGATTACTTAACTTTTAGTGGTCTATACATGCAGCCTGCAATTCGTATGCTGCTCACCTTGATTATTCTGTTTTGATTATACTTAAACCAGACGTTGTTGGCAACACTTTGCTCCATCCAATTATAGCCTTGTCTAAATTTAAATGTTAACGCAGATATGTGTGTATTTTTTTATAGGGTTAAGACAGATTAAAGAGCGCTTCCATGACAAATGATCACAGGAAAAATTACTTCACACTTATTATCCTAGACAAAATATCTCACGGACAAATTTTATCAGGACAAATTATATCAAGGACAAAAATTATCTGACAAATTATCTCAGCTGGTTTATCTGAGATCATTTGTCTAAGATCATTTGTTCTGAGATTATTTGTCTTGTCATCAAAAATACAAAAAGTACATGCTATAAAATTGATACAAATCACTTTTCAATGACAGTTTTCATTTCTGGCTAAATGTGAAGTTGAGATGAGAATTTTGGTTTTGGTTTCGGTTTATATAAAAAAGAGAACAATATCAACCTAGCGCCCACTGTATTTCTCTATCAACGGGTCATTTATAAAAAAATCTTGAAGTGCAATTTCGAAAAATATGTATTTGATTAACTTTAAAATTCGGTTGTCTTGTCGAAAATAGAAACAAATAATTCGCTTTAGCGGGGTAGGGGAACCCACATCAAGCTATAACTAGCGATTAAACGAACGCGTACAAAAAAACCTTTACGCTTTAATTTTATCCAGTTATTTTCTTTTTTCTTTACAGTTTGGAACGAATTCAAGGTCTTTATCATTGTTGTATTTACCTTTTAAACAATAGCCCCCCCCCCCATGTTCATCACAAGTGTAATTGTTTATTCGTGTCACGGGGACTTTATAAACAACGTTGGGTGTCTCATGTTCATTTGTCTGCTTAGATAAACAAGTCTTGGGTTTGTTGATCATGGCGTATGAGTTTTGAGCTGTATTTACAATCAAATGATCCATTTCAATTTTTTGTCTCAAGGTAAGTTAGATATTTAAAAAAAAGTAAGAACAAATTGGTTTCCTTCCGCTTGGAAAAAAAGGAAAATGAAAATAAATGCAAAACTTGTAAACGTTGCAACTGTTAATATTTATTGTAATAACTTTTATTTTATCAGCTTTAAAAATATTGTGTCTTCGCTGAGTCCAGTGTTATACAATATTTTTTTAAAAATAAAAAATAATCCAATCAGATGATTTAATCACAACTGAAAAGAAGATTTTACGGTAGCTAGCAAGGCTGAAAAACAAAGTCTTGCAATGCTAACCGAACCTTAAGGTAAATCTGTATTTATTCGTGCTGTTATTTAAATAAAACAGAAACTGTTTATAAACCTTCCGTGAGCATGTTCTAAGCTAACTGAGCTCGCCAAAGTAAAGCTACGTCAGACATGTAATATTTTATTTTCTTCATTGTCTGAACGTCATACTATTTAAAGTTGTCTTTGCCCGAGAATCATTAGTTAAGTTGACTTCCCTTAGATATTGTGTGTCCAAAAGAACGAAGTTGTGATAAATCCTAACATTGCTACCGTATTACAATGATTGCCGTGTTGTTCCTCGTTACAACTGCTGTAATTATCAACACTTGCACAGGTAAGTTTTTATTTTGAATATTTTTAAATGTTTTTTTTTCTTTTTGTTGAAAACAATTGTATAACTATTTAATTATCGATTGTATTATATTTTGGAAATTATATATTTCCTTTTAATCAAATAACATTTGTATTCGTAATCGGTTACGATATTATGAAGTTTATGCTCTATTCAATGTCATTATCTAATCCGTAATAGTTTGGAGTCTAATTTTTGCCATGGTAATCAACAATGTGGACTCTATTTTGTTGTTGGAAATTATCCTGACTTTAATATACGGATCTTTCTTATAACATTTGGTTATATTTACATTTTATTCTTCACGAGGCGTTGCGGCTTTTTAAAATTTCAATCGTTTAAATTCTGGGGATACAATATATTAAAAATCAAAACTTGAGGCATAGCCAAATTTTATTTATACACCTGAGATTTAACTTGTCACACATTTTCAGAACATAGTAATTTGAATCATATTGAGCTAAACAAGAATCATCTTGATTCTAAACATACATTACATTCTTAACATGCTTAGATTAATTGGTAATAATTTATTTTCATCTATTATAAGGAATGTTTTACTACTTTGAAGTTGTTGATTATTAGAAACATAAAATTTCAGACGCCCAGATAACCAATTATCTCAAGAATCTTAACTCATTTATTTCTAGCCTTTCCTATATTTTGAAATATTATTTTCTATCTTTGCTATCACAGGCCTAAGTATTAACATGAAGAGAGAATATGTTCACCACGGCAAGGATTTATTTTGTGCACAACTCCAGTGTACAGAAAACATAAGAGAAGACACTCAGATATCAGCTCTTGTCAACATGTCAGTGTATAGGATCAGTGAACCAGAGGGGAAGATTTTGGTGACGTCTATTTCAGAATCAGATTCAAAGATTCAAGATTATACAAAAGTTGGAACTAGAGGAAATATAACTAGAACATTTGCTGAGATGGTTGTGTTGTTTTCAAAAAAGTCAGACTGCATTGAAGGCATTTTCACATGCGAAATTCATTATTTAAATACAAACGAATCGGTCGCTAAAATAGAGAAAAAGACTGATCGCTTTCAAAGAAAATCAAGTGAATCTTTAATAATGATGAACTTGAAAGCTAAAACATCTGACTATGTTAAATCTGTTGACACAATGGCCGATTTTCTCAAATCGTTTGAAGACCCAGACAGACTGAAAGGTGCAGACATGACATTGTCATTACAGATGTCACATTCTGGTGGCGATAAGTTCAGCACAGACAAAAGTGTGGATGCAGTTCTCACTGACGATTTTAATATTATTCCGTTTTCTACATTTGAGGACCTATTACATTATAAAATAAAGAATTTAACACTTGATGTAAACAAAACATTACAGATGATGGAAAACAAAGTTAATTTAGCAACAGAGTTAAACAAAAATAGTTTATCTGTTTTAAACGAATCAATCCAAACAAAGCTAGCCAACGCACAGAACCAAACAGAACAACTCAGTATCAGATTAAATGAGATGGAAACAAATATAAAGAAAACAATCACACAAGAGAATATCAATACAACATTAAATTTAGTAGCGGGTCTCAACAAAACTCTTCAAGGTTTTATAGACGAATACAACGGGAATCCCCTGCAATTATTATATGTAAAACAGGTAACTATATAACACCGTTAGTTTAAATATTTCCAGCATTCTCAACTATTTTAGGTTGTTGTTTTTTTTTTAAATTATTATTAAACTAAACTACTAAGTCACTAAGTCACTAGCTCATTTTTCATGTATTATTTCTAAAAAAAATTCTTTTTTTTCTTAAAAGAAACTATTCAACATTGATTTGCAATGATTTTTTTTAAAAATTGCAATGTTTTTACCTAGTGTGTCAGAAATGATATCGCAAGCCTGTTAGATAAAAAGATTATTAAACTAAACGACCAGAAACTGGCCTTGTGTGACACTAAAACAGACGGTGGAGGTTGGATTGTTATACAGGTACTACAGTTTTTGTCACCTCATATCCTATATAAAACATTAGCAGCGAATTAAGTTATTTTTCAATATCTATACGCATTTTAATTATAATTACAACATATTGTTTAAAGGTAGCTCGGTAAACATAATTTTACAAACAATATGTGTATCAATATGGTATAAATTGATATGAAATCAGTGTAATCGAACTTTTCATCGTTTAATCTGAACTGTCATTGATTGTAGTAAAGTTCTATTTTGAACTTTTTATAAGCATTGCATCTCAACATTTATATTATATATATATATATATATATATATATATATATATATATATATATATATATATATATATATATATATATATGAGGAATAAGTTAAATAAATATTCCAGGGGAGGGGTTTCTGTATCATTCTAGTGTTAAGAAGCTAGTAGATTATTTTATTACTGCTACGTTTATTATTTTTAAATACTTGTAATGAGTATTATGTGTTTTCTTTATGATAATATTTTGACTTTAATGTAACTATATAGTGTGCATTATATCCATATTTGCCTGTGTTTTGAGTGAGAGTTTTTGGCATTGTTTAATCATCTTAGTATTTCTATTTTTTGTCATTATCACAACGTGTATATCTTGTTAAGAATCATTGTGGCGGGTCGATAAAAATATAACACCGAGCTTGAGATTATATAAAGTGACAACTTTATTTAATTGTAATTTGAAGTATAATCATAAATATAGAGTTGACTAAGTGTATAACATACACATTGAAATAAAATAGTAGAACAAACTGGCGATAGATACTTGAAAAATGGCACTGGATCACACCGACTTTCGTTCACAGTTATCGGACATAGTCAAGTCTTAAATTTAGCCTGTCGATTGGCCGACTTTTTTTAACGGTTGTCATGATAATGATGGCTGCCAAAAACGACGATACCGTAATTCCGTTTTTTACCCAAGTTTCATTGTCAATTCAGAAATATATACTTATAAACGTTATTTTTTGCTTATTATTTAACGGTACCGATCTATTTTTAACAGTGGAGATTAGTGTTTGATGCAAAATTGCCATGTATACATTTTTTTGTCTAATCGCGCCCATTTTACCAGCAGAATTGTGTTATCTGCTAGATTTCTTCCTATTCAATAACACGGCTGGTAAGAATATTCTAGAAAGTTTAGGGTACATCACTCCCGGTTTATTTCACAATAAATTCTCTAGGCTATCGATTAAATTTGATAAATAAAATTGGTATCAAATTAGATGTAAATAAATGTAATTTTTAATTGTTTAGGTCATCTTGAAAAATAATGAAGTTTAAAATCTCAGGCGACACCCTTCCTTTAAATACCAATTATGTGAAATATTGTTTAAGTTTTCAAATTTATTTTGTTTTGTTTGTTTAAGCGACGTGTGGTGGGTGACGTAAATTTCACCAGAAACTGGAGCGAATACAAAAATGGTTTTGGATCTTTGGATGGAGATTTTTGGATGGGAAATGACTTGATCTCAAACCTCACACAGAACGTACGATAAATTTGTCTTAGATTTTATTTGCTAAAGTATAATTACAGTACTTCTTCGAATACATTGTAATTGTATCACCGTAAAGTCGAGATTTCCATTTTCTGCTATTTTGTTCTCGTTAAAAAAAAATTCTGAAAATTAAAATAAAAGCGCAGTTGATAAAAATTTTAAGTGCATAGTAATTGAATTCCTTATTCTTGTTAAATAAATTATTTTTTAATGACAAAATGTTCAAGTTTATACTCGTAAATACGTAGTAATAAAAATACGATGCCATCAATGGGAAAAAAAGGCGACATCTTGACAATGCTTTCAAATCGTTAAAATTAATTCTAAGATCACTATTATGGATGTATTATAAGTTGATGGAATAACAGCGTTTGAAAACCAATAATTAATTAATTAATACTTAAGGATAATTCGTAAATTATCAAAATGCAAATTTCAATGTTTTGACTACCATGCTTAAAATGTACGTAGACGAATATTTTTATAACCATAAATTCAAATATTTTAGCCTGTGATACACATTATTTAAAAGAAATTTTCCTTTTTGTTTTTACAGGGCTACAGTGAGCTGAGGTTTGACATGAAATTTAAAGGTAAATCCTACTACATGGTGTACAGTAATGTGACGGTGGGAAATGAAACAGATTTGTACAGGATAAAGTTTATATACAAGACAGGCAACACTATAGAGCAGTTTAGTTGGCACAATGGAATGGCTTTTTCCACATTTGATAAAGACAATGATGAATCTTCTAGAAATTGTGCAGAGAATTACAAAGGGGGCTGGTGGTTTAACAATTGTCGCCTAGTGCACGCTAATGGAGTATGGCAAAGTCAAGTTAGTAGTGAAGGCGTTGCCTGGTTTGGTTTAACACTAAATGACAATTATCTAGATAGTGTCGAGATAAAGATTCGTCGGCTCTGATTACCAAAATATAAAGTGTGTCTCCTTTAGGTATGACTTTTTTTTTAAACATACTCGCATCCCTTTTTGTTGCAGTGTGTTGGGTATGGTGTACTACTCACTAGAAGAGTGTAAGCCAATATATATATATATATGAAAAATTGATATTGTCTGGCAGCGGGTTCCTGAGACCGGCAATTAGTGTACATTAGGACGAGGGCAGCGGCAGCCCTGAATAGTCAGTTATCTTTACATATTTTAATTATTTTGCGCCATACAGTTCACAATACATGCTACAAAATTTGTAAATGCATGGTTTTATACCCTTGCTCAACTATACTTATTGGTGCTTGAAACATTTTCTTGGCTCATTAGCTTCTGTTTTGTATTTGCTTATCCCATCTTTCACAATTTTATAAAAATATCTGAAAGATTGAATTTAGTTCTAAAAATGTATTTTTCGATAAGATTTAAAAAAATTAAGATATCATATGATCATGAACAGCAGCATATGTGATGCAATTTAATTAGCATCGGGGGTTTTTCCACCCAAACTATAAATATTCAGTAAACGTTCCTGTTTTTTATCATCATCATTTCCCGTTAGTGCCCAAGACACATGTGTCAAATTAAGTAGAGTTCATAAAGCACTATGCCCAGCCGCCTTTGTTTTCCCGCTAGGCCACGCCGTCCCATTCTGTTTTTACATGCTTTTATTTAACTTGCTTCTTCTGTCTGTCTGTCGCCCGGTCATGGATCAAAACTGCCAAGCGAAAAGTGATCAATTCTAACTGACCGATTTGTTTCAAACTTGGCACCCGAGGACAATGCAATCTGACTTAATTGGATATATAATTAATTTTTAATGAATTATTTAAAATTTCATATATAAAGTACTATTTCACGCGCTATTTTACGCCCACTTTTCATTCTATTTTGTTTTTTATTTTATTTTATTTTGCAGCAAGCTATATATTTTAAATTTAGTAGTATAGTATTTTAAGTGTACATTTTAAACATAGCAGCTCTCTTCACTTTATTTGTGGTATATTTTTTTTAAATCTAAAGAAATATTACCGATATATGATGGTACCCCTACTGTTTTGAGATTATTAAAAGTTAACCAACGAGTCTAGTCTCAGATTTTTAAAAATTTTATGTCTAGCCAAATTAAAAAGAATTTTACAAATTAATAGACGTAAACAAAAAACTAGCCGTTAGTTTACACCTAGTTACCTTTGTTAAGTATTTAAAAAAATCTGTTTACTAATAAAAACAATCAATCAAATAGTTTCAAATATTTTAAGTTTACCCTTGGTAAAAGAATTTCTAAACGGAGGTAAATAAATAGTTACAAATATTTCAAGTTTGCCTACCTTTGGTAAATATAAATTTTAGTTTAGTGTATCGCGGATTTCGGCAACGAAAATATCTAGTTTCATCATATAACTTCTAAATGCAAATAATAAATGAAATCTATAAAACACTACATAATTAGTCTTAACAGCTAGAACTTTCCTGTTTTCAATTTTTTTTCAATATAAAGACATTTTTTTAATTTGAAAAGCGATTAGACATGACTGTTATTTCCCTTAAGAGAGTTGCACTTGATTTTATTACAATAATTACGATTTCAAGACACGGGTTTGACTTTTAACGACAACCTTTATGGCTAACGGCACATAATATTAAATGCGCGTCGTCTTGATTCCATTTTCAACATTTTTTACGACTTAAACCGCTCAAAAATTACATTATCATTTGGATAAATTCTAATTACATACTCAACTTTTAGCAATAATTTCTCGTTCAATGTTTACTACTCCACACAAATAAATGGTATCGATTCGTGGATCAATCAAAAACACAATTTTTGTTCGGGGTCATGATAATCACCTCGCTTAAAGCGCAATCAATATTTGCAAATTTACTTTTTTATTTGAAAAACGTAAGTTGAGGTATAACAGTTTACAAAAAGGTAAACTAGGTGCAATCATTTAAAGAGAAGCGACACAGATCTACTTACACAAACGCCTGAATTAACTTGCCGATTTTCCTATCGTTTCGTCAATAATCGGTGTTTATTTTCATTTTCCGCCCGAGAAGTAAATATATACTAATTTTGTCGAGAAACTAAAATTAACAAATCAATAATCAGATGGGTAGAAATAGATTTAATTTTCAATGCCGCGGGAGATTATTTACGTGAGGATTCTGGATTACTTTGTTAAGTTTTGAAACTGCGATCAAGTTCTAGTTAGAGTGAGTTTTGTACTTTAACAGGTTGTCAGGGAACTATTTGCTATTTAACATTAAAACTGACGGGTCGAATATAATTTATTGTAATCAGTCATTGAGGTAAAGCCCATAGTTGTATTACACCACATCGCCCTCACACATAGGTGTACATCAAGTGGCCGGATGTGTTTTTTGTGTACGTTCCGGGTGAATTCACAAGACAATAGATGCAATAAAATAGGGTACGGTAAATCCAAGAATATAGGGTCCGGTAGATGCAATAAAACAGGGTCCGGTTTACACAAGGTACATCACATAGACATTAATACATGATGATCAGCCCATGGTAATTAATATTTAAACATATTACATTGTTATTCATTTATAGGACACAATGAGTAAGAAAAACTAAAGCTTATTCCGGTCAGTATTTATCCTCTAACCGTACCGCTTTTGTTAGTCCTTATATCAGCCCGAGGCTGTAAAAAAAATAGTTATCCCCCCCCCCCCGACCTAACATCCCTGACCACCGGTCAGTGTAGCGATCACACTTGTCATGTCAGCAACTAAAGGTCACATTAATTTCCGCCCACCGTGTCTGAAAACATTGTTCTCAATTACATGGTTCCGGAAATTGTCCAACGTACAAGGTACATCGTACGACACTTGTATCAGGACACACCAAACATAAATAATTGAGGTTAGGGTACAACAAGATTTAAAGCATCTATCATCACAACCTCTCAGATCCAACCGTGACCTCCACCTTCAACATTCATCGCTACACACCTCCTTCCTCTACCCTCACAACACAGCGCTTTTACTCGACCAGTCGCTTCTCATGTTACCCTCGTTCACTCCGTACAGCAAAGTACACGTCAACAAACCCGCTGTCACTCGACCAGTCGCTTCCCTTGTTACCCTCGTTAACTCCGTACAACAACATACACGTCTACACACGCTGTCACTCGACCAGTCGCTTCCCTTGTTACCCTCGTTCACTTCGTACAACAACACACATGTAAACACACCCAGCTTCGCGCTACAATACTAATGTGTATCCGCAGTGATCCATCAAACGTACACATCTGTCATTCACATGACATCACCACACTTACTTCGTGCTACTTAGTCATTGACATTTAAGTTACAATACACAATCATAAGTATATAATGTACAGCACATTAATAAATATGCAAGGTAAAACATATAGCAATAAGTACATAATGTAGCATATTTACAAAAATACAAAGTACTATACTTTGCCATTTGATTATAATGTACTAGCCGCAGACCCGTGCTCCGCCAAGGTAAATCTTTTTTATGTGTACCATCTTAGGAACAGAGATTTAATGATTTGTTATACTATAGTGCTACACTTGCATATCCCCTTAAAGCAATTAAAGCAAAATGAATAAGCAGCTAACTACATCATTATCTTTCTATAAGGAGTGTGTAAAAAATTGTCGCAATTATAATCTTTATGTTTTTTTGGAAGGGTTCTAAGAGAGACATAGTTTATTTAATGAGAATTCAATACATTAAAATAACAGCGCCGACCACCATAAAATAGACCTTACCACACAATTACAGCAATCTGAAAAAAAATTCAACACTGTACCGACCCACACCTAACTTATTCTCCTAGCCCAGGGGTCGGCAACCTTTTGATACGCAAGAGCCAAAAGCTACAATTTACAAAATTTCCCAGTTTTTAAAAAGCCACAATTTATAGTTCAATATTTTGGTATTTGATTAGGATTAGGTAAATAAATTTGATTTGTTATTTAAAATAAATAGCATTAAATATGAAATAATATTTATCCATATAAAAACATAGACATGTTTTGGCAGAATAGTAAAATTAGTAAACAAATAATATTATTCTAGGACTATCTCAATCCGCTTTAGCAGATGTTAAATTTAATTATTTTTTTTACGGATATCACCGGCTCAGGAGGTGTCTCCCATTAGCCAGTCAGGCCTCAACACGGCAAACGCCGACTTTCTGGCTTGGATATCGGTTTGAATAACATGCATCGTACGTTTCTAACCTTTGGTTCTCATATAAGGCTTATCTTCCATCCCACTGAACGCAGGGTAAAGTCGTACCCCACCGTCCAGTAAAAATGAAATTATATAACTATTAACATTTGTGCAAGGAGCTGGAGAGCCGCATCTAGACGTCAAAAGAGCCGCATGCAGCTCGCGAGCCACAGGTTGCCGACCCCTGTCCTAGCTACACCAACCCGCAAGCACAACTCGTACATCACTGTATTATCCAAACGGCTGCATCAATATGTTTTTATGCTGATATAGCAACCAAAACCGTTACCCTACTGTTATTATGTTATTAAAATGTATCCACCTTTTCTGAGAGTCTAAACGAAAATAATATTTGACATTGATCCTTTTAATATGTTTTAGCAGTGAGCGTGTATTTAATATTTTCTTGACGTTATGCGAAAGAGTAAAAACAGTGGCGACTATAAAATACATTTAAGTCGCTATATAAACAAACCTTACTCTTTAACTTATAATAAGACAATTCGATGCACTGAAAAGCACTGCATGGTGCGATGTTTACTTTTATGGTTCCCAAATCTATGGCGATGACGGAAGGAAGAAAGGACTGATACACAACCAGCCCGCTTATATTATAGATATAATGCATTAATGTGCAGCACATTAATAAATATACAAAGTACTATACATAATCAGTAGTATATCAGGTCTAGCGCGTTGTCATTCCCATAGGGTAAAGTCATCTTTTTATTCCATTTTTCAAAAAAAGCAATTAGTTAATTACTTAAAGTAAACGCTCACTTTCACCTATTGTCATACGATTCATACATACACATATACACATTGTTTGAATTGTTAAAAAATAGAGATATTTTCATTATTTTAATTGTATTTTCCAGCAAAACTTTCCAATTCACAACTGGGTAAAAACTACGATTCCAAAGTGCCAAACAGAGTGTAAACTATTTATTCGCACCTAACTCCTAACTTTGACCGTCTTTTAATTTGTGTTACTTATTACATTAATAAAAAGATTTATAAGAGTATGTGATTTTTTTGGACTTCTGCATCAAAAGTGAACTGATATATTTTAGTTTTTTAACCTGAATATTTGGATTTCGAAAAACAAATGAAGTTACTTTGTCATTTCGGTAAACAGATATAACAATTCAGCCCAGCATGGCGGCATTTCTCAATGTAAAAGCAATGTGGCTAGCTGAATAAAAAGGTCGAAACACACGTTTTATTTCTTAAAAAAAAGTAATAAAGCTGAACTGCAATTAAAATGATGAATAATCTTGTCAATGTGTCACTACCCGATTTGACTGCTATACAAATGGACACACCTGTACTTTACCTCGACCCTCGCGTCCTCGATTACTTCCTGGTGTTCAACATGGTTGTCTGCGGCACCATCGGGATCCTCGGAATCTGCGGTAACGTGATCAACATCCTCATCTTCTACCGACAGGGCTACAACGACAGCGTCAACATCACCCTCACCTCCCTGGCTCTCAGCGACACGGGGGCGCTGCTCACCCTGCAGGTGTTCCACGTCATGATCAACCCTTGGTTCCCGCAGACCGACCTTGACATTAACGCGCGAGACCTGGTCATGATGGTGTCGTTCTACCCGCACAACTACTTCATACGGGTGTGCGGCTTCGTCACCGCATTCGCCTCCCTGGAAAGATGCATTTGTGTGGTCAGCCCATTGAGAGTCAAACGCATCATCAACACCAAAACAGCTATAGCTATTAATTTTTTTATCTTTATATTCACCGCTTTAAATTTAGTCCCCCCATATTACATTGGTTACTTAGATTGGGTGGTTTTCCCTAACACAAACCGATCCATTGTAACGGTAATTTATCGTCAGAATCCTTATGTTGTTTTTTATGTATCGTACATCATTACAGATCTTCTAGCGCCTTACGCTACGTTTCTTATTATACTTATAAGCACTTCTATCATCGCTGTGAAACTTAAAAACCAGGCGAAATGGAGACAGACTATGGTGAAATCAGCGACCAACATCTCTAGTAAAGAGAAAAAGACGGTGGTCATGCTGTCTACAATCTCAATCGTGTTTGTCGTCTGCTTAATTCCGCAGTCCACCATCCTGACAGCCATGAGCTTCGTGCCGGATTTGAGCTACGGCGGGCGGTATTTTGACGTCACGACCCTGGGGTACTGCGTCTCGTACCTGTCGGAGACTGTCCTCTCCAGTGTCAACATTCTGGTCTATCTTAGAATGAGCCAGAAGTATAAGGAACATTTTTTGCTTATTTTTAAATTAGATGGTCTATCTTAAAATAAGCCAGAAGTATAAGGAACATTTTTTGCTTATTTTTAAATTAGATGGTCTATCTTAAAATAAGCCAGAAGTATAAGGAACATTTTTTGCTTATTTTTAAATTAGATGGTCTATCTTAAAATAAGCCAGAAGTATAAGGAACATTTTTTGCTTATTTTTAAATTAGATGGTCTATATTAGAATGAGCCAGAAGTATAAGGAACATTTTTTGCTTATTTTTAAATTAGATGGTCTATCTTAAAATAAGCCAGAAGTATAAGGAACATTTTTTGCTTATTTTTAAATTAGATGGTCTATATTAGAATGAGCCAGAAGTATAAGGAATGTTTTTTGCTTATTTTTAAATTTAATTATCTATCTTAGAATGAGCCAGAAGTATAAGGAACATTTTTTGCTTATGTTTAAATTAGATGGTCTATCTTAAAATAAGCCAGAAGTATAAGGAACATTTTTTGCTTATTTTTTAAATTAGAAAGTCTATCTTAGAATGAGCCAGAAGTATAAGGAACATTTTTTGCTTATTTTTAAATTAGATGGTCTATCTTAGAATGAGCCAGAAGTATAAGGAACATTTTTTGCTTATTTTTAAATTAGATGGTCTACCTTAGAATGAGCCAGACGTATAAGGAACATTTTTTGCTTATTTTAAAATTAGATGGTCTATCTTAGAATGAGCCAGAAGAATAAGGAACATTTTTTGCTTATTTTTAAATTAGATGGTCTATCTTAGAATAAGCCAGAAGTATAAGGAACATTTTTTGCTTATTTTTAAATTAGATGGTCTATCTTAGGATGAGCCATAAGTATAAGGAACATTTTTTGCTTATTTTTAAATTAGATTGTCTATGTTAGAATGAGACAGAAGTATAAGGAACAGTTTTTGCTTATTTTTAAATTAGATGGTCTATCTTAGAATAAGCCAGAAGTATAAGGAACATTTTTTGCTTATTTTTAAATTAGATGGTCTATTTTAGAATGAGACAGAAGTATAAGGAACAGTTTTTGCTTATTTTTAAATTAGATGGTCTATCTTAGAATGAACCAGAAGTATAAGGAACAGTTTTTGCTTATTTTTAAATTAGATGGTCTATCTTAGAATGAGCCAGAAGTATAAGGAACAGTTTTTGCTTATTTTTAAATTAGATGGTCTATCTTAGAATGAGCCAGAAGTATAAGGAACATTTTTTGTTTATTTTTAAATTAGATGGTCTATCTTAAAATAAGCCAGAAGTATAAGGAACATTTTTTTTCTTTTTTTTAAATTAGATGGTCTATCTTAGATAGAATGAGCCAGAAGTATAAGGAACATTTTTTTCTTTTTTTTTAAATTAGATGGTCTATATTAGAATGAGCCAGAAGTATAAGGAACATTTTTTGCTTATTTTTAAATTAGATGGTCTATCTTAGAATGAGCCAGAAGTATAAGGAACATTTTTGGCTTATTTTTAAATTAGATGGTCTATCTTAGAATGAGCCAGAAGTATAAGGAATATTTTTTGCTTATTTTTAAATTTAATTATTTATCTTAGAATAACCAGAAGTATAAGGAACATTTTTTGCTTATTTTTAAATTAGATGGTCTATATTAGAATAAACCAGAATTATAAGGAACATTTTTTCCTTATTTTTAAATTAGATGGTCTATCTTAGAATGAGCCAGAAGTATAAGGAACATTTTTTGTTTATTTTTAAATTAGATGGTCTATCTTAGAATAAGCCAGAAGTATAAGGAACATTTTTTGCTTATTTTTAAATTAGATGGTCTATCTTAGAATGAGCCAGATGTATAAGTAACATTTTTTTGCTTATTTTTAAATTAGATGGTCTAATTTAGAATGACCCAGAGGTATAAGGAACATTTTTCCTTATTTTTAAATTAGGTGGTCTATCTTAGAATGAGCCAGAAGTATAAGGAACATTTTTTTTCTTTGTTTTAAATAAGATGGTCTATCTTAGAATGAACGAGTAGGCCTATAAGGAACATTTTTGCTTATTTTTAAATTAGATGGTCTATCTTAGAATGAGCCAGAAGTATAAGGAACATGTTTTGCTTATTTTTAAATTAGATGGTCTATCTTAGAATGAGCCAGAAGTATATGGAACATTTTTTTTTTAAATTAGATGGTCTATCTTAGAATGAACCAGAAGTATAAGGAACATTTTTTGCTTATTTTTAAATTAGATGGTCTATCTTAGAATGAGCCAGAAGTATAAGGGATTTTTTTTCTTATATTTAAATTAGATGGTCTATATTAGAATGAGCCAGAAGTATAAGGAACATTTTTTGCTTATTTTTAAATTAGATGGTCTATTCTTAGAATGAGCCAGAAGTATAAGGAACATTTTTTGCTTATTTTTAAATTAGATGGTCTATATTAGAATGAGCCAGAAGTATAAGGAACATTTTTTGCTTATTTTTAAATTAGATGATCTACCAAAAAGTGATTCAGAAATACAAAGAACATTTCAATCACATTTTTTAAATTAAAATAGTCCATCATAGATTGAACTTGAAATAAAAAATTGTTTGCTTAATTAAATGTGTATTTTGTAATTTTTAAATTAGAATGTGTCTCAGATTTTAATTTAAGTTTCCAAATTTAACTGTGTTTATAGATGTATACGCAGTTTTCTTTCTTCATACGTACACATTTTACAATTCGAAATATGTTGCAGACTTTCCTATATCTGAGTTTGGACAAATATATAATCAAACAAATAAATAAATATGCAAACTTGTTAACACGGTAGTGTTTTAGTAGCACATACTAAGGGGTCATCCATAAATGACGTCACGCTTTTTAAAAAGATTTTTACCTCCCCCCCCCTCCCCTCCGTCACACGTCGTCACAAAAAGCCAGACCCCCCCCCCTAAAATGACGTCACACCTCAACCTACAACCCCCCTCAAAATTGCAGTTGAATTTTTTTTAAACATTGATATTTTTCTAAAATCTTGTCTAAACTATTACAATTTATTAAAACAGTTATCTAAAACGCAAAATAACGTCTAAAATTCGTTTTCTAGCATTGCTTTTTTATAATGCAAAAGTGTGACATCGCAACATCTGAACCCCCCCCCCCTTCCCCTCATCACACATCGTCACAAAATTACGGACCCCCCCCCCCCTCCCCCCTACGAGTGTGACGTCATTTATGGATGACCCCTAAGTGTGAGCCAGAAATATAAACAACATTTTTAGCGCAATTTCCTTACAGGAATTGCGATTAGTAGCTCGTCATTTCTGGATGGATATGTGTCCGCAATGGATGTGTGTCCGCAGAGCTTTAAGTCGTATCTCCTCCTCAACGAAGCAATATCGAGGACTAGTTCCAAAAGCAATATGTTAAGCAAGTTCCGAGGATGATTGTGGGCCCAAAAAATTCCCGGAATTCCTTCCTGGATTTCCCGGAAAAGCCAAAAAACCTCGAAAAAATGCAGTTTTTGGCCCATATCTCGGCATCCAGACCACTTAGCGACTTGAAACATGTACCAATCGATTCCTGCCATAATTTAGAACAATATTGCCGAAGAAAGTTTTCAAAAATATCCTTTCGTTCGGTCACAAAAAATGAATTAAGGAAATTGCGCTTAAATTGTCACTAGACTTTTTATTAACTTGTTTTTATCTTCAAATTGGAAATTCCGTCTTGGAATGAGCTAGAAATATAAACAACAGTGTTTTTTTTATTAATGTTTTAATTACATTGATAATGTTACGAATGACCTCAAACAAAAGTAAATAGATTGGTATAACAAAAAACTAATTCGTAGGCCTGATTTTCGACAGCAAGTTAGAATATCATAGTAGTTTTTTTTTATTATCGTAATTAGATTCAAACAGATAAAGTCAGTGTTAGTGTAAAACTAAACTATCCTGCTACTCCCATATTTGGTCGTTCTTGTTTGTTCTTACTCTCTAACAGAGTTTCTTCCAGACATCTCTTCGTCTTCGGGGGGTGGGGAGGGGGGATGTTGGAAGCCACCCCACCCCCCCCCCCCCCCCCCCCCCCCCCCGGAGAAATAAGTCTGGAAGAAATATTGCTCTCTAATAACTATATCTACAAATCTAAAGCTGGTCTAAAATTTGTCACTCTATCTATTAGGTAAACCAGAAGCTAAACTAATCATAAATATATTCCATAACGATCATGTGACTCAAAGTTTTTTAATTGTAAACATATCGCGGCACGAGAGCATTGTGACTAACTAAACGTTGGGCAACTTCCATTTTTTGTGGGATCCATAGTGGTAAGGGGGCAACTGCCCACTAAACCCCTGCCTACGCCACTTGACCCACAAATTGTTTATCGCCCATTAATTTGTCAATTCCAGCTTACTATGAATAACCAACTCTCTTTACATGTCCTTCTAGAAATGTGTGTAGAGTCATTTTTATTCCAAGTGTCTAAATTTTAACTGTTTATGTCTTGACTAGTTTAACCATAAAAAAACTCGCATCCATTATGTAAGAAAATCTTAACACATACGAGCATGAAGCAAGGACCACGAACCTGTTCTAGTCCCCAAGGCAAATTTTACATCCTTGAACTTCCCTTGCTACTCAATAAAATATTAGCCATTTGCACTACGCAGACTACAGTAAAACTCCTACTTCAGAAAAGTCATGTGCCCTGAGTCAATAAAACTCC
This sequence comes from Physella acuta, assembly GCF_028476545.2. Taxonomy (NCBI): domain Eukaryota; kingdom Metazoa; phylum Mollusca; class Gastropoda; family Physidae; genus Physella; species Physella acuta. The sequence continues at coordinate 25,744 of NW_026732847.1, read as the reverse complement.
TCCGACGGTAAAACTCCTACTTCAGAACAGTCATGTTCCCTGAGATTGTGAAACTCCTGAGACGGTAAAACTCTTACTTTAAAATTGTTAAGCTCCTCGAGCCATTAATACTGCCACCTTGAATTTTAAGAGAAATAAAAATGTGTTTACTGCACATGAAGTAACGTTCTATTTTTTTTTTACTTTTGGTATGATGGTGAAGGTGCTGTATACATTAATTCAGTGTCCGAAATACATTTTGTACACTGAAATTCCATCTGTTGTGCAATTCAAATTGATAAAGACAAGGCCATATATATATATATATATATATATATATATATATATATATATATATATATATATATATTGTAATGCTAAATTGTACACCATGTTTTTTTGTGTTTATTGCCTAAGAGAAAGAATGTAAATCTGAATGGGAAAGTAGCCAAAGTATGACAATGTTATGTAAATTTAATTAACACCAGCTTATGTTCTTTAAAACATATAAAAACTTTTATATTCCTTATTATTTTGCGCCTTCATGCCCATAATTATGTCACGCATAGCACGTAATTCATGAGCAGCCAAATCGCTTTCCTTTCGTTTAAAAATATATACTGTAAAATATGTGTTTTCTCTATGTTTTCAAAAGCAATTATCTACATTCTAAACTAAATTAGAATTTTTTATAAAATGATTATGGTTTATAATTTAGAAATTTAAAAATAAACAATACTCCTATTTTATAGTTATTTTAATGAACAATTTTTAAACATTTAAAGTTCAGTTAAAAACTAATGACACGAATCTATGATTGGTTCAAGTTATGCGTAGAATGGAAATTGTGCATTTTAATCCCAGTTTTCGAATCTTTTTACTTTCTCGAATACGAAGTATTGAGAAAGTATTGTAATCGTGCAAAAATTCAAAATCGAGGTGGGTTTTGAGAAATCTCGATGTTTTACGCCTCTCTGAGTAGGAAAAAACTTAGTGTAATTTGTCTGTTTGTCTGTGTTTTTGTCTAAGCAGTTTGAGCTGTTATCAATTTACTAAAAGTCTCTTAGCTTAAGCTAGTTTCCAATTGCTAAACTTTAGTGTGTGACGCTTGAAAAAAACTGCACACGGAGCAACATCAACCAGGGTTTCTTTCTGACATTTTTCTCTGGTGTGGGGGCACTTATAATTTTGTGATGGGTGGGGCATCTCTCAATGTGGAGTTCAATGTTGTCCCCCCTCTTCAAGTTAGATGTCCCTGAAAAACAAAACACTGCCACCAACCCTCCCATTTTCTCCCCCCAGGCTAGAATATAGCGTACAGGTAAGCTTGACACAGACCTAGAAAGCTAAGCATATAGGACACGTAATACTTGACATTACGAATCAATCAAATCCTCGTTAAACAAATTATTTTAATAAATACTTTTTTTAAATTAATTCTAAAACAAAAATAACATAATAGATTATACCAAGCACACGGAAAACTGCGCAACGGAAAACTGCTTGCAAAAAAGTGCACAAGGAATTGTTTTGTTTTGTTTTAAATCGAGCATTTATAGACATTAACAAAGAATAACAACTAGTACCTTGTAACATAACAAAACATTCCTCCACAAAATATGAAAAAATTAAAATGGATTCGTATAATTGTATTTGCTTACTTTTCCGTTTGCGAATTTTTGGTGGGCTCCTAGTACTCTTGTCCCAATAAATGAAAATATTATTTACAACAAATCAACTACAAACTAGAGTAAACTTTATTATGAATTATTATCTACCAAATAACATTGAAGCGAGTAAAAGTTCAATCCTTTATCTCTATTGTATAAGCCCGTACAACTTTAATAAATTAGACTCTAACGAAAACGTGACGGACATCTGAAATTAAAAATACCAACGGGCAAAGATAGGATGTTTACCAGATCAACAAGTAGACTTCACAACATTAACCCATTCATGCCCCTTCTTTAATCAACTACACAACTTATACTCACACGCTAGTTGAGGAAACTGAATATAAATTTAAAATAGCTATATAATTATATATTTTTAATTTGTTAATTATTTTAAAATAACTAATTTACGAATGTATTTAATAAATTCATGTCAATTTTTTAAAGCAAAGGCACTGGAATTTTCAAACGTGATAAATAACCAAATTTTTAGAGACTTTACAGTACATCACGGAAGTTTTTATGTTACTAGCCTGCCATGAGACGCGAGCACTATAAGAAGGTGACATTAATTTTTACCTGTCGGACTCGGCGAGAATGCAGCCATCCAAAAACGTCACCTACATCTTTATCGCGTGGAACTTAACAGCAACGGTGTTTTTTGTTCTAACATTCTTCTCCGGATACAACCACTACAGTGACCCTACAGCCCAAGACGACTGCGTCTTACAATTAAAAGAATATAATCGTGGTTTATCGAGCTTAAACTATTCTGTGACTAAACAGTTCAACAGAAGCGAGCGAGCATTGTTAAAATTTATACAATGCGAACAAAATATGTCGACGTTAAGTTTTCACCATGAAAAAATTCGTGCAAAATTGACGAAATGCGAGGAAGACAATTTAAAATTAAATTATGAACTCGAAGAAAACAAAGCTAAGTTAAGCAATTGCAATGATAGTGTATCTAAGTTACGTAAGTGCGAGGAAAATCTAAAGAAACTTGAAAGTAATTTAAATTCGTCGAAAACAAAAACACAAAATGAAAAATTTATTCCAAAGATTCCACATGCAAGACTTAAAGCAACCGACGAACCGAAAATGTTTCGAGATATTCTAAGTTCTGGGACTACAAGAACTGAATTACCAGGCGCATTGCCTACGACTGTTCATTTCGTGTGGTGTGAGAATAAAGTTTTAAAATTTGAAGTATTCTTGGGACTTCTGAGCATAGTTCGTATATTAAGTCCGTTAAGATTAGTCTTTTATTATAATTATCTTCCAAACGAAGGTGGGTATTTTTATTATTCCTGGTTTTACGAGCTGAGACAATCGCTGCCTAACTTAGACTTAAGAAAAATAGACAGAGTTATAAAATGCAACACAATGGATGCTGTGGATTTCGCTTTAGAACAAATCGCATCAATAGGAGGGGGGAGGTTTTTATTTTGGTGAAAGAGCTGTTTTGACGTACATCCCAGAGGATTGGAAAACTAAAAACTATTTTGTTTACACAAAACCCAATGCTTCGAGTAGCGAAGATACGATCGTGATGATAAAACAAGACCAAGCTTTAAAACAGGAAGATATGCAACAGTTTAAAATAAATGTTCTCAGGGATCCGAACCAATGCCACACACCCCAAGAGTTCGATAATTGGGCTACTGTTTCCAGTGTGTTGGTCAATACGACGTATATATCACCGTGTATTGTTCTGTCCAGCCCAATGTATCCGGAAAATATCCTCACCAACACATCCAGATTTAACGCCGTACTCAGGTGGCTCTACTATGGGAGAACTGACGGTCTGTATGCTAAACAATCAGAGGTTAGATTATAGAGAAAATTATAGATAGCGAATTTCTGCTCCATTGGTTCTTGATTTTTCTAAGAATTTGGCATTTTGTTATCTCATAAGTTGTGTATTTTTGTATTGATTAAAACTGTCATATATATATATATATATATATATATATATATATATATATATATATATATATATATATATGTATATATATATATATATATATATATATATATATATATATATATATATATATATATATATATATATATATATATATATATATATATATATATATACATATGTATATATATATATATATATATATATATATATATATATATATATATATATATATATATATAATGTAACACCAGGATCCATCTGATTTGGTGCCGCTTATTAACCACATGATCTTCCTTAACCCTAAACCTGGAAGTCCAGTCATATGGTCATTTGAAGGCTATATCTCTGTTTTGTCGGCCTTGTACGTTGGAGGCTTTGAAAGGTTCGTAAACACAATCAATGTGTATTACTTTGTATCAGAATTCTGTGTTGAAAGTTTTTAGACACAAGCAATGTGACTTGTATCAGCCTTGTGTATGTTACAAGTTAACAGACAGAACATATGTATGTTAGAAGCGTATATACACTATTAATGTGACTTTCTGCTCTTATTACCGAACACTTGTAGATTTACTTGATCCCTCACCATCCTAGTATCGTTGTAGACAACTTTGATTTTATCCGAAGTTCTCTTCAAATATAATTAAAGAAACAACTGCAGCTCTAATAATGAATAATTTATTTCAAAGCGAAAATAAAATAATAAAGTAAAGTAGTTTTTCATTTAATTCTAAATCTCTGTAATGTTAGCTAAACTTTCGACCATTTCAGTAAACTGGTGTTTTATCTTAATATTTACGTTCTACAAAATCTCGACCATTTCAGTAAACTAATGTTTTATCTTAATATTTACATTCTGCAAAATTTCGACCATTTCGGTAAAATAATGTTTTATCTTAATATTTACGTTCTACAAAATTTCGACCATTTCACTAAACTGATGTTTTACCTTTATATTTACGTCCAAAAAACTGCAACAATTTTTTTAATGTTTTACTGTAATTTTACCATGAAAAACAAAAACTTCCACACACCTCAGACCTACAGGTAATTTTGACCAAAATGTTTTGACATCTCATCAATCGGACATGTGTCTACGTGCTATCTGACTAATCTAGTATCGTTGAAGAAAAAAAATGGAATTGTGAAAATTAAAGAAATTATAATTTTTATAAAGGCGGAATAAATAATAAAATAAAATATTTTTTTATTCAAAATCTCTGTGGTGTTAGATAAAGTTTCGAAAATTTCCGTAAACTGATGTTTTATCTTCAACAAAATTGGCAAAATTTCGACTATTTCAGTAAACTTATATTTTCTGTAATATTTACGTTCAACAAAGTTCGACTATTTCCTTATACTGTATGTTTTACTGTAATTTTACCGTGGAAAACAAAAAAATCCACACAGGTAACTTAGACCAAAATGTTTTGACGTCTCATCAATCTACAGTCACAAATGCAAGTCCGAGAGATTAACTTTTGACATGGTAAATTATAAATTACCTTTGTATAAATTACGGTGGTATTTCTCACTTGACTTAGTCTTATAAATTATGCAACACACGATTCATATTTTGTCATGTCTAGTCTGTCTTTATTCCTTAGTTTATATTGTTTAACATGTTTAACATGTTCATTTTTTGAATTAGTTTAATTATTTATAGTGAATGGACACGAACATATATGTAATACGATATTTTTATACTTATATACGCAAAGCTTGTTAATATAACTTATGTGTAAAGCATGATTTTTTTAATTAGACCGTTTTCTCACCGTGTTTATTTATTTGCTAAATATAAAGGTATGAATGGTTTAAAACTTACAATGAAATAGAATTAAATAATACATTCTTGTTCGTCTATTTTGCAGCATTTATCCCATGATGTGCCCATGATATCATCGACAATTGCGTTTTATTTTAGTTTTAACTTAGAATATATAGACAGATCTTTGTTCCGACGGTATTTAGAATACAAGATTCATATTTTTTATATAACACTTTAATTTGTTTGAACAATGTTGCTTGAATGATTTTTCTCTTCTTGATAAAGTTTATGTATACGGAAACATCTCTGATACGAGATTCATACATTGCTATATCCAACATGTCAATATAACGTTTGTATAGCATTCCCAATTGTTTTTAAATAATAGAACGTTGTTTGAATCTATTATTATCCTTTACCTACTATTTTTGCTGTTATTATTATTTATTATTATTATTATTATTATTATTATTAAATTATTATTACTTTTTTATTGTTTCTTTTGTTGTTGTTCTTCTTATTAATATTAATATTAATATTATTATTATTATTATTATTATTATTATTATTATTATTATTATTATTATTATTATTATTATTATTATTATTATTATTATTATTATTATTATTATTATTATTATTATTATTATTATTATTATTATTATTATTATTATTATTATTATTATTATTTTCTTTAATGATTGTATCACGATAATCATACTTTATAGATCTAACTTGTCGATATTACTTGTTTCTCTAAGGTTATGACTTTACTTGAAAATGTTTATATATATTTGCTAGAGTGTTTGTACACGGCGATACTAAACCATCAGGGTACTGGTGGGATAAGCTGTTGCACGAAAACGTCACATTCGTCTATGTAAGTGGTAACTAGTTGGGCGTGTTGTGTTGCCATGGGTAGTAGATGTGTAGCCTTAAGTGTTGTGTTGCTATGGGTGGTAGATGTGTAGCCTTAAGTGTTGTGTTGCCATGGGTGGTAGATGTGTAGCCTTAAGTGTTGTGTTGCTATGGGTGGTAGATGTGTAGCCTTAACTGTTGTGTTGCTATGGGTGGTAGATGTGTAGCCTTAACTGTTGTGTTGCTATGGGTGGTAGATGTGTAGCCTTAAGTGTTGCCATGGGTGGTAGATGTGTAGTATATGTGTATACGTAAGTGTTGTGTTGCAGAAGCATTCAATTATAAACATTGCAATATTTTTACTTTTTATAATGTGCATTATAATGGTGTTTATAGTGTTTTTTGTTCAGTTTGCAGTGCTGTTTTTATTGCCTTCATACTTTTGTACGCGTAAAAGTGTAGAGTATAATAATGTCTAATGTAAAATGGTGTGTATGTTGTTATTGCACATACATTGTAATGAAGTTTATATGTTCTTTGTGTGTATATTTTAATGGTGTATGTTGTAGTCGAAAGGTAGAGCATACGAATGCTAACCCGAAGGTTTCAAGTCCAGGTTCAAGTCTGTAAACGTCCATGAGTCCACTCAGCTCTGAGGGAAAGTAAAGGCGTCTAGGTATAGAGCTGACCACACTATCTCTTTATAAGCCGAGGTTGCAAAAACAGGTGAACTATTTCACTTGCCTTATATACCGTCATGTTTGAAAGGAAACTATTTAATGTAAAAATATACAAACTTACATAGCTTGTACATGTTATTGAGGTACATAATGGTGTGTACATGTTTATAATGTGTACATTGTTATGGTTTGTACATGATAGTAGTCTGTAGTACAAGCCAATGATACGTGCGTTTTTATGATGTACCTTTTTATTGTCAGTATTATTGTAATGTTATGTACACAGTTATGTTACGTACACTGTTATTTTGTGTACACTGTTATGTTGTGTATAATGTGATGTTATGTACACTGTTATGGTATGTACACTGTTATGTTGTGTACAATGTTATGTTGTGTAGACAGTTACGTTGTGTACACTGTTATGTTGTGTACACTGTCATGTTGTGTACAATGTTATGTTGTATACAATGTTATGTTGTATACAATGTTATATTGTGTACAATGTTATGTTGTATACAATGTTATGTTGTGTAGGCAGTTACGTTGTGTAGGCAGTTACGTTGTGTACACTGTTATGTTGTGTACACTGTCATGTTGTGTACAATGTTATGTTGTGTACAATGTTATGCTTGTCACCTACGTACTATCTCTTGTTGACCCAGGTCGACCAGCCCCGCTCTGTGTTCCAGCAGGAAGTCAATGTCATGGCCCACCGAGCCGATATCCTCCGAGTTCTTCTACTCTACAAATATGGCGGCACTTACAACGTTGGTTCTAAATTTAGTCACTCAATTTTTTGTTAATAAAGTCTCCGTCATTTATGACGTCACACTTATGTGGGATAAGGGTCCGATCTTTTAAAATTGAATAATATTTTTAAATTTCGAGTCGGTAAAGCTCGTGTTGCTTAACCGAAAAGTCTCGAGTTCGATTTCTCTGGCAGATGAGGCTCGTTAGCTGGGGACAGCCACTCTTCTAGGAGAGACAACTACAAAATCAAACAACTGCTGCCTTGTAGTTTGTTCTTGGTTGGACAAAGGCTATGAAAGCAAATCCAAAATGAAAAGCAGGTTGAAATCGGATTCAACGGCGCATAACCAGTTGACACGTAATACTTAATTGTGTTGAAGTAAATCCCTTCAACCACTAGAATTAATAGCAAAGAAGAAAAAAAACGAATTGTTAAAGTACATTTTATTTTTTAAGGACATTTTTTTTAACTATATAAAAACGTGTTAGATTAACCTACCTATGTCAAAGCAGCCATTACATATTCGAGAAAGAAAAACGTCTCCCATAAAATGATGGCACTCGGCTTATGCGACAAGATGAATGACATCTTATTAGGCGGTTACCTCATTTTTTATGATGATGGAAAGGGGGCATTAAAAAAATCGTCAAAATTATCATGACATCATTGTAGGACGACGCCTTACCTGATATTTTAACCAGGTTTATTTTTAGAAGTTGAGGTCACGTGCATAATGAGGTCAACGATCTAAATGTATCTTACCTGTTGAGGGGTCATGGTTTTGTGTTGTTGTTTTTTTTTAACTTATCATCTTTTATTTTTTGTGCCCAAGACAAATGGGGCCTCCACAGAAAGATCCCTCCACTTTTGTCGGTCACCGGTAATTTTCCTGTCAGTCCCCCATGACAATCCTGAATCTTGTTTTAATTTATGGGGTTTGTTTATGTCGTAGCACCGGAAAGGTTTTGTTTGTATCGGTGTACCGTGTTGTGATTTGAATTACGAGAGAACTGTCACGTGTTAGTTTATGGAGGAGGACGTATATTTAACATTGGTTGATTAGCTGATATTGTTGGCCTAATGAAAGATGTAAGAGTTAGGGAAGGGTTTACTTGATATTGTTGGCCAAAGGGTTTATTTGATATTGTTGGCCAAAGGGTTTACTTCATATTGTTAGCCTAATAGAGATGTATAAGTTATGGAAGGGTTTACTTGATATTCCTGGCCAAAGAGTTTACTTAATATTGTTGGCCTAATAGAGATGCTAGAGTTAAGGAAGGGTTTACTTATTATTGTTGGCCAAAGGGTTTACTTGATATTGTTGGCCAAAGGGTTTACTTATTATTGTTGGCCAAAGGGTTTACTTGATATTGTTGGCCAAAGGGTTTACTTGATATTGTTGGCCAAAGGGTTTACTTATTATTGTTGGCCAAAGGGTTTACTTGATATTGTTGGCCAAAGGGTTTACTTAATATTATTGGCCAAAGGGTTTACTTATTATTGTTAGCCAAAGGGTTTACTTGATATTGTTGGCCAAAGGGTTTACTTGATATTGTTGGCCAAAGGGTTTACTTGATATTGTTGGCCAAAGGGTTTACTTGCTATTGTTGGCCAAAGGATATACTTGATATTGTTGGCCAAATGGTTTATTTGATAGTGTTGGCCAAAGGGTTTACTTGATATTGTTGGCCAAAGGGTTTACTTGATATTGTTGGCTAAAGGGTTTACTGAATAGTGTTGGCCAAAGGGTTTACTTAATATTGTTGGCCAAAGGGTTTACTTAATATTGTTGGCCAAAGGGTATACTTGATATTATTGGCCTAATGTCTGAGTTAAGGAAGGGTTCATGGGATAGTTTGTATCTGATTGGGCAAATATGTTTATGTGTGATTAGGCAAATATATGACATAAGCAGTGGTTAAAGTCAAATTGGTTTGTTTTTAATAGATTTGAGTCATACACTTGTTTTTCCTTATGTGATTTAACTCTTATAGTTAACATTTAAATTGCTACACCCATTACTGTTTAGGACAATGACGTCATTTGGGTCAAGCCTCTCTCCGAGAGCCAGAGGAGGTACCCGACGATCATGTGCTACGACTGGGGCCGCGTCGACCCCTGGCCAAGAACAATCAGCAATGGCTTGCTGGTGTCCAAGGCCGGAGCCCCCTTCTTGTTGAAAGTCTTGGAGTCTTTCTGGTAATTAGAGTAACCATGACTGTTTTGTAGCTAATCTTACAGTCGTTCTGGTAATTGGACTGACCATGACAGTTGGTGGCTAATAAATCTTAGAGTGCTTCTGTTAATTGGACTGACCATGACAGTGGGTGGCTAATAAATCTTAGAGTCCTTCTGATAATTGATTTGACCATGACTGTTTTCTGACAAATTCACCATTACAGTTGGCGGCTAATAATTCTTAGAGTTGTATAGCAAATTACTCTGGTAATTGGATTGACCATGACAGCTTTCTGATAAATCTTAGTCCTTCTTGTAATTGGATTTAGCATAACAGTTGTATACCAAATCTTAGAGTCATTCTCAGTGACGTAGCGAGGTCGGGTGTTACCCGGTGCGGCACTTAATGGTGTCACCCCCAGAGGCGTAGCGACCCTTCCCGGGGACAAACTTTCATGTTTTCGATTTGCAACCTCCCCCCCCCCCCCCCCTCAAACTTTCGATTTGCACCCCCTTCTCAAGTTTTTCTCTATATATTTTGCTATTTTTTGCCTTGGTGTCAACCTCCTCTAAATGGTGTCACCTGGTGCGGTCCGCACCCCCCGCCCCCCCCCCTCGCTACGCCCCTGGTCATTCTGGTAATTGGATTGACCATGACAGTTTTGTAGGAAATCTTAGAGTCATTCTGGTAATTGGATTGACCATGAAAGTTTTGTAGCAATTCTTAGAGTCATTCTGGTAATTGGATTGACCATGACAGTTTTGTAGGAAATCTTAGAGTCATTCGGGTAACATGTTTAACATCGAAAGAATTATAGAAAAAAATTAGGGCATGAAAATAACAAACAGACCATTTATTTACACCAATAATTTTATCTATCTTGTACACTAGATTTATCATAACGAAGTACTTAAGACGGTATTAGTTGTTTTTATTTCTCAAGAAACCTAACACAACTTGATGACAGCTTTCTAAAAGTGTATTAACTGACACATTTAATAAGTGTATCTTTCAGACATTTTTCTACAAGGGTGGGGCTCTTGAAACTTCCTATTTATTATTTTATATTTTCTAAATAAATTATATTTTTGTTTCAATTTCATCCTTGGGGGGGGGGGGGGGGGAGCGGGGATGGTAGACGTGCTGCTGGGGGAGGGGGGGACGACAGTGCCAGATGCCTGACTGTTGACAATTCCTATACATGTGTTACTTTTCTTGTGGTTACCGTCATTCGTCGAAATACACCCCCCCCCCCCCACATGATCCAACGGGTGCAGGTACTACAGGGACGACATGTGGGCCTTCAACTCGGTGCTGATGTTCTACAAGCTCTATGAGAGGCACCCGGATCTGGTGCACATTGACCCCAAGCTGCAGGTCAGTATCCAATCCACCTGTCTATGGATGTGGGTTTATTTTACTCCACGTGTGATAAATATGAAAGTGGATTTATCTCACACCTCAATGATAAGAATGTGGATTTATTTACCACTTCAGGTAATAAAATAGAGGGGTGGGGTGATAAAATATGAATATGGATTTATTTCACAGTTCAGGTAATATAAAATGAATGTGGATTTATTTACCACTTCAGGTAATATAATATGAATATGGCAGTAGCGTAGCGAGGGGGGGGGGGGGGGCGGGGGGGGACATATGTCCCCGGGCGCCGACCTTAGGGGGCGCCAAAATGAGTTGGAAAAAATAAATTGAAAGGTTGAGGGGGTGCAAAACGAAAGTTTGAGGGGGGGGGGGGGTGCAAATCGAAATCTTGAGGGGGGGTGCAAATCGAAATCTTGAGGGGGGGGGGTGCCTCTGGAATATGGTTTCATTTCACATCTGAAGTAATAAAATATGAATGTAGATTTATTTACCACTTCAGGTAATAAAATATGAATGTGGATTTATTTCCCACCTCAGGTAATATAATATGAATGTGGATTCATTTCACATCTGAAGTAATAAAATATGAATGTGGATTTATTTCCCACCTCAGGTGATAAAAATATAAATGTGGATTTATTTCCCACTTCAAATAATATGAATGTGGATTCATTTACCACCTCAAGTGATAAAAATATAAATGTGGATTTATTCCCCACCTCAGGTGATCTGTTACCACAACATCTGCCACCCTATCTGGCACAACAACTACCTCAGGGGCTATGAAGAACGGACTCCCACAACCAGATTTAACATTGAAGAGACAAACGGTTGGTCGCTTGAGTTTAACATATCACCTGCACTGTCTGTGTTATGCTGTGTCAAAGAGAACTCACTAACTAAAATATTGACCGCAGTTGAACGAACATAGCAAGAATACTGTATGTATTGCTTTACGTCACAGAGAATTCATACACTGTACATCATCGCTATGGATACACGAACATAGCATCTACAATGTTATTTTATGATAAAGATTATTTGTTTACTGAATATTACCAAATGTAAACGAAAATAGCCTAGTCACTGTATTGGACGACGTTGTCGGGTTGTAGAGCGTACGGCTGCTAACTCGAAAGTCTCGGGTTCGGATCTCGGACTCTAGTTCGTATGACGTCCCTGAGTCCACCCAGCTCTAAGGGGTACCTGACTCTTATTAGGGAAAGTATAGGTGGTTGGGGCTGATCACATTATTCCTATTATGCCGAGGTCACAGAAACAATTGAACACCACGTCACCCTTGACCTCCACGTTCAAAAGAATATTTTACTTTTACTTCAGCAGCTTCACTGTATTATTCCGTTAAAGAACATTATTTTACTCAGCTTATCACTATTGTTTATAGTCCTACAAAATATGCATCCACACTGTATGTATTATTCCATGTCTAGAGCATTTGCTTTCCCACATATTCCTACACCGTTATATAAAAACGCCAACTACACTACAAATATTGTAAATAACGTGAAGAGCATTATGTTATTACTACACTGGTTTCCAAACAAACAGTGTTGATTAAACAGTGTAATTAATGTTGTTAATTTCTCTGTGTTGCAGCTTTCCATTTTATCCACCTTTACGCCCCGCCCATTTTCACGTCGTTTTCCGCCATCCGGAACCAAACCAGCGTCGTGGCTTTGTTAGCCAGGAGAGTCATGGACGCCGTACAGAATGCTGGGAAATCGTATCTGTTAGAGGAGGAAAACTAGAACATTCCAAATTTTACAACTTTTGAATAAAATCCTGCCATTTTTAATTATCCCATGGTTTCCTAGTGTTGTATTGAATGTGAATGTTTAAAGTTGGATTCTGTAAAGTCACTTTGGTCTGTAGGCTACTGAAAGTAGAGTTCGTCTGTTTCTTAGACCTTGGCATAAAAATAGACTGTGTGCTCAACACTACACCATGCCGTCTTCACTTTCCACAACTTGAGACAGGTACTCATCAAAGCTGAGTTAACTCTGCTAATGAGACAGAATACAGCTTGTAATTCGAGACAGGTGTTTTAAAGTCATTATCAAACGCTCTACCACTTGACCACCCCGATTTATTCTGTATAAGCAAACTACCACCAAGTACGAGTCACGCGTATAGAAATGACACATCACTCCCTTGAGATAAAAGTGTCATGAATTTTAAAAGTAAAAAAGTAAAGATTTATTTTTAGACCTAGCGATCCATTTGGCAGATGAACTATATAAGTTTCTTGACCTCGGCATATGAACGGATAGTGTGGTTAGCACTATGCCCAGCCACCTTTACTTTCCCTAACGTGAGTTAGGTACCCATCAGAGTTGAGTGAACTCAGGACGGTCTACTGACTTGAACCCAGATTGAACTCGAGACTTACGGGTTAGCAGCCTAGCATGGCCTAGAGGTAGAGCACCACAAATTAGGTGTCCTACCTACCACTTATGTATGAGATTATTGTCGCTATTAGCACTGCCTTCTTTCAACCCTTATTCTATTCGGTACCGTAATTGCATTTATACAATGAAATACCAAACTGAATGGTCACATTAAGTTTAGTTTGTGTGTTTGTTTGCATGTGTGCGGACATGCGTTTGAGTTCATATACAATATTTCCATAACTTTTAATGATTATGATTGATTATGCATGTTATTTCTTTATGTATTTACAAAAAAAATTCACTGTTCTAAATATATCATTTTATTTAAAAAAAACATGACGCAACCAAATATTTTATTGCAGACACTCTTTCGCATCGACATCCACATCTTCCATAGCCAAATTCACATCTCGTAACCACAACTGAATCCACTCCTTCCTCTCCTCATCCATAAGTTCATTGTCCCGGATGTAGGTATCCACGTTGGTGTAGGCGTAGCTCTCGTTGACACCCCGCCATGTTTTCCACGTGGACGTCGTCTCCGGGCGCAACCGGATATGCGTCACAAGTCCTCTTTGTGTTATGTCAACAAATTTAGAGTTATTGTTCTTATCTGTTTTATTTTCAATTGTTTCCTCTTTCCTGTTCTGGGTTATACTTTGTTCAAGCACTTTAGTAAAGTCGACACCGGGGAATGTTTTCGTTGAAGTTTTATTCACACTGTTACTATTATTAGCATCCAATCGCATGAGGTTTAGTTTATCGGTGTAATGTTCCTCATGCCATTTCCGGAATTGTTCAATTTTTCTGCGAATCGAAAACGGTTCTTCCGATGCGGTGAGTTTGGGGGGAGATTTGAGGTTGGATTTTTTGAAGACGAGTTTCTTCTCCCTGCTGGGGCGTCGCTGGGCGGGCGCCGCCTGGGTTGAGAGGACCTTGTTACGCCTCAGTGTTGGCGACAGATGCAAGGAATTGTCTTCGGCTAAAAATTTGATGACACGTCTTTCTTTATCGAAAGTGTAAAAGTTGGAATTTTTACTCGCTTCGTTAACTAAATTCAGATGTGAATATCCAACCAATTTGTTTGTGTTTTGTACGTTTTCGTATTTCCCAAGACTAGGAGTAGCCAACGTATGACCTTCAACTTGATGTATCCCAGGGTGCGAAACAGGAAATTGTCTGTGATCAAGGTCAAAGCTATGGCTAACATGGGACTTAACCGTCGCGTCAGGAGTCGTGTTCCCGTTGACGCCGAGTCTAGAAACGCTCATCTGGCTGTAGAGGTGGTTCTGGGGTAACGCCGCGAGTCTGGGGGAACTTGGTTCGGTTCTTGTTCCCGAACCGTTCCCAGAGTTCCTTGAGATGGGCGGAAGCATCTGCGTGTCGTTTTCTTCCGTCTGGGCGGCGTCCCTCGTCGGTCGCTTCCGGTCCAAAGACATGGACATCAAGTTCCGCCACTGGAAATAGACAAGGTTAAAATATAGAACTATAAATACCATGACTCTTATAACTAACATAAACCATCAAAGGTAATAATTTATTTGGAATGTTTATATTCGTAATTCGAAATGTGCATCCGATTTGATTTTTAACTTTTTGTTTGTTATACAGTAATAACTCAACGAAAGTGTCCTTGCCATTTTTTTTTAAATTGTGCAACCATTAAGTAGTTTTTAAATGTGTACATTGATGCAATTTTTAGGGATATATATGTTATAACTACAAGTAAAGTCATAAGGGCAAGGTCTTATAGGAAGTTTTCTTACATGCATCTCTCTCCTACTCCACCTCATGTAAATATTACCTATCACCTCTCTCCGGACCCGTTAAATGTCAACACAACCTTTCACCTTTCTCATAACCCGTCTAATGCCAACATGACATTTCATCTCTATATTGACCCGTCCGATGTCGCAATAACCTTTCACCTTTCTCATAACCTTTAAAATTCAACATAATCTTTCACCTCTCTCCTGACCAGTCTAATGCCAACTTAACCTTTCACCTTTCTATGACCCGTCTAATGCCAACTTAACCTTTCACCTTTCTATGACCCGTCTAATGTCAACATAACCTTTCATCTCTCTACTGACCGTCTAATGTCAACATAACCTTTAACCTTTCTATGACCCGTCTAATGCCAACATAACCTTTCACCTTTCTATGACCCGTCTAATGTCAACATAACCTTTCATCTCTCTACTGACCGTCTAATGTCAACATAACCTTTAACCTTTCTATGACCCGTCTAATGCCAACATAACCTTTCACCTTTCTATGACCCGTCTAATGTCAATATAACCTTTCATCTATCTACTGACAGTCTAACGTAAACATAACCTTTCACCTTTCTATGACCCATCTAATGTCAATATAACCTCTCACCTCTCTCCTACTCCGGGGTTTCTTGGGTGTCTGTCTTCTAGTCTCAAGAAAACCATTACTGTAGCCGCTCGCTTGCTTCATCGCCGGGTTCCATTCATCCATTTCTCTAACTGACTTTCTAAACACAAGCTCTAATCTCCACACAAGTTACGTGATTGTGGCAACGGAGGAGATTTGTTCCAGGTTGAAACTTTTTGAAGATTAGCTATCGATTATATGTCACATTTTCAGGGTTTTGTCACATACTTGAGACACCAACCTCACAACTGGGGTATAGTTGTCACAAATTTTAAACTAAGTGTCACATTGATATGAAATAAATTATCCAGCCGTACAACTTATTTGTCACAAGATTTGATACTGGTCACAAAGTTACACAGTGTGTCACTTTAACTTGAAACACGTCCCCACACATATATGAACACTTCAACTTGAACCGCGATTCACATTTAAATAAAGGAGTAATTACAGCCTTTATAAATTAACTCTCACAAATTTGAGTAAATATATAGCTATGAGCATACAATGAACTCCTCAAATAACACTTTAAGTCATTTTTTTTAACCGCTTATCTCCAAGACACTAGAATTTTTTGGAGTTTAAGACAAAATCGGTTTCTGTTTGCTATCCTCTTGATACAAAAACAAAGATGTCCTGTTGTACGTGAAATAAACACCGATGTAAGTATCACTGGAAACGGTGCTTGTTCTTAAAACACCTGCGATAGAAAGAAATGTTATTTTTTAGTAAAATGAAATAATGATCTAAATCTTAATCTTTTCCGTACCTTAATTATGCCAGAGCAATAAAAGATGAGAATGCAGTACAACCATGTAGGGGAAAACGAAGCTAAAAAAAAAGTCATAAGATAAGTTTAGTAAAAAAAATAATTAGATAACGTATACGTATATGGCAATATATTAATGTTTATCAAAACATTTCGTGATGTTATATCTGGTGGGTAGTCGATATCAATTTTAAAAAGTAATATACAAACATTATTTTTTATATCAGACACAAAAGCTATAGAGAAAGTAATGACTTAAGTATTAGTAAAAAAAAAAAAAAGGCAAAAGAAAACGTGATATAAAATATTATTAGAACATAATTCCTTTCTTCAACCATTCAATTAAGCAATAGTTAGTTTTAAATTCCCCCCTCAACCCCCCCTCCCATCCCCCACATACACACACTGTTTGTCTTAGCTTTCAGGTAACGCTCTAAGCAAGGTCTTTTATTTACAAGACAGCGAGCCAGGTCTAAGTCCTAAATAATCTTCACGCGTCATACAAGTGGGAAGTGTCTAATCTGAAAATTACTATTTCGACCTTCTCTTGACTCACGCTAATGTGAATGGTTTCTTCTCGGATACTCATAGTGGATAAACAAATAACAATAGTCTAAGACAGAGATTACTACGACAAGAGCCACAGGGATTTCAGCATAAGGGTCATGTGGGCACAACGTAAACAGTCAAAAATATATAGGATACAGGCAGGTACATAAGTATTATTTACTTATAATGTATTGTTTCTAGATGTATTTGAGTAACCTTTAAAATGAGCTATGTTGTGTTATTAAAAAATTCCAGGTAGATCAATATATATATATATATATATATATATATATATATATATATATATATATATATATATATATGCGGACACAACATAAACAGTCCGAAATATATAGGATACAGGCAGGTACATAAGTATTATTTACTTATAATGTATTGTTTCTAGGTGTATTTGAGTAACATTTAAAATTAGCTATGTTGTGTTATTAAAAAAATTCCAGGTAGGTCAATATATATATATATATATATATATATATACATATATATATATATATATATATATATATATATATATATATATATATATATATATATATATATATATGCGTCAGAATGAATTTGTATTTTTAAGTTTATTGTGCATTACGCAGTGCATGTATGAACCTTATGTTTTATTAGACACATTTCATATTTGTACTTCTCAGACATAAAGAACTTGTTTCGTTAACCAGTTGTAGTTTTAACAAACTCGAGCCCACGCCGACTGTTATCAGTACATGCCAGGTGCTCTCTGTTTGTCCGGTGGCAACTTTACAACATGCCGCTTTGGCCTAATGGAACAAATTACAGTTTCAGATTGGCAGTAAAAAAAAATGTTTGCTTCTTTTTTTTTCGAGATGAAAAGATTAAAGCTAAGCGGTCGTTCTATAACTGATATTCTGTTCGATGGTGTTATTAGAAGGAAACATGGGCATTTCCATGTGCTGTATACACATGTGTAAACAAATCAATTAGGGGTATCACATTGGGTACAGTTTCTTCCAGGCATTTCTTCTCCGCCCCCCGCCGAAGAACGTCTACCGTTCCCACCCCCCTCCCGCCCCCGAACGAAAAGGAATTTATATAGTAAATATAACATAATTGTACCAGTGTCAGCCCCCTCCAGGAAATTTTAGCGCCCCTCCCTCGGAAATGTTAGCCCCCCCCCCCCTCTCCCGGAAATTTTAGTCCATCCCCCCCCCCCCCCGAAAAAGTCTGGAAGAAACAATGATTGGGTAATAACAGTGTGAGTAGAGCTAGAATCTTAAGCGACTCATTCAACCCCCACCCACCCCACCCTACTCAAACATCATCGCTATTATCCTTAAATAATAGTCCCCCCAAAAAATACAAGTATAGAATTTAAATTGGTTCTAAGAATTACTGGCGAACATCGCTAATTTATGACGTACACACAATTATAACATTTTTAGACACACCCACCCCCACACCTTCCTTACACCTCTACTTTAGAGGGACCCCAAAAGGTGTGCTTTTTTTATTTCTCACATCCCCCCCCCCCACACACACACACATGGATTACCCCCACAGAAGGATGGTTAAGTTGGTAAATGTATTTTCCTTTAGAGATCAAGCTCATACTATATAACATAAGCATATGTCATTTCGACCAACCGCCTATTACATATGACGGTATTTAACGTTGTCGTGTAAAAACTCAAGTAACAATTCCCATCCCTTCACGATTTTATTGTAATTCTAACATTATATATGGGTAATCACACAATCTTAGAGGATTTTATATTTTACGTTTTGATTAGATACACGTTTAGAAGATTTTTTTTTAATATTAATTTTGCAAAGCATTCTTTGAAGCAAAAATTAAGCAATAATAAGAAAATAAAATTAAAGAAAGTGTTTTAGTTATAGCAACGATATGTACCACTCCTACCTTATATAACTATGAAATAAAGTAATATACACCAGGTAGATTTTTTTAATGCTACTTTACACCAATATCTTTTTTTAAGAAACATACAATAAAAAGTAAACATTACCAATCTCACTCAACGTTACGTAAAACAAATACTAAACCATGAAGCACACGTATAAGAAACATACATAATTAAAACACCAGCTCAACGTCTTCTACAGAAAAACACAATAGATCAATTGATCCCTATATCGAACCTCGGTTCTCCGATCACACGATCGAGACGCGTTCGATTTATTATCGATAATCCGCTTAACTCGGCTAATTTCCCTTTCAAGTGGGGGCTAAGTCTGAGAACTGTGGGGGACTTTCAGAAAACTGCGGCGCCCATTTCCTGGTTTACTGGCGGCATTAGACATGGTACGTCGCGGGCCTTCACTGGCGGATCTTAGCTAAGTTCTTGTATGTAACATTAGAGGCTATAGAGTTGGTCTTGTGGTGGGAGTCTTCGTTAAGTTCTTGTTTTTTGTGCTGCCTGTTAAAGAGTTGGTCTAACGATGGGGATCTTAGCTAAGTTCTTGTAGTAAAGTTAGAGGCTTGTTATGTGCCGTCTGTTATAGAGTTGGTCTTAAAATGGGAGTCTTCGTTAAGCTCTTGTATATAACATTAGAGGCTATAGAGTTGGTCTTGTGGTGGGAGTCTTCGTTAAGTTCTTGTTTTTTGTGCTGCCTGCTATAGAGTTGGTCTAATGATGGGGATCTTAGCTAAGCTCTTGTATGTAACATTAGAGGTTTGTTATGTGCGGCCTGCTAAAGAGTTGGTCTAAATATGGGAGTCTTCGTTAAGTTCTTGTATGCAACATTAGAGGTTTGTTTTGATGGGAGTCTTCGTTAAGTGTTTGTATGTAAAGTTAGAGGCTTGTTGTGTGCCGTCTGTTATAAAGTTGGTCTTATAATGGAAGTATTCGTGAAGTTCTTGTATGTAACATTAGAGGCTTGATTGTACAGACTGCTATATAGTTGGTATTTTGATGGGAGTCTTCGTTAGGCTCTTGTATGTAACATTAGAGGCTTGTTTTGTGCGGCGTGCTATAAAGATTGTCTTATGATGGAAGTTTATATATATATATATATATATATATATATATATATATATATATATAATATATATATATATATATATATATATATATATGAAAATGGAAGTCTTTATATATATATATATATATATATATACATATATATATGCATACATATATATATATATATATAATATATATATATATATATATATATATATATATATATAAACTTCCATCATAAGACAATGGAAGTGGAAGTCTTTATATATATATATATATATATATATATATTTATATATATATATATATATATATATATATATATATATATATATACATATATATATATATATATATAAAGTATCATTACACTGTCTTATACTGTACTTATACTCTGCCCCCCCCCCCCCCCCGAAGAGAGTCTACCGCCCTGCGGCCCCCCCCCCACCAACGAAATGGAATTTATATAGATAACATGCTTATAAACATTGTTCGCCTCCCTCCCCCCGAAAATTTCAAGTGCCCCCAAGGATAAAAAAAAAGTCTGGAAGAAACATTGCTTATACTGTCTAAAGATTAGGAAAATACGAGACGTCCTTTACTGGAGAACACATTTTTGTTCGATTCGCTGAAAACTAAATCTCCAATCTAGCTCTGAGCTTCGATGTCCTTGCCTACACAATAACACCCCCCCACACACACACACACCACCACCCACCACCCCCACCTTAACTAACTGTATCACCCTCGATTACCTTTCTGCACCTCTGTGCGAACAGGCAATCATTTTGTCCATGAAGACGTGTGCGAGGTGCAAACACATTCATCACGCGAGTACAAACCAATCAATCACTGAGCCAATCGATGTAATACGATACATTCAGCAAGAATTTATGTATCAATAAAAACCTTCAACGTGCATATTAAAGAGAAAAAACGTTTCTCTAACTAAAACAGACTTACTTTTTTTGTAGGTAACTACTACGCTAATAACTTAAGATAAGGTTTTTGTCATATTACAACAATTCTGTCAAAACTTTTCAATATTTAGCACTTTAAGTTCATGATAAATAAATTTCTCTAACTAAAACAAACGTTTGTGTAGGGTACTGCCACTGTCATAACTTTGTCACTTCTATGTAAGTTCATATTGAAAAAAATGTTTCTAACTAAAACAGACTTTTCGTGTAGGGTACTGTCACTGTCATAACTTAAGCACTTTGATGTAAGTTCATGATGAAAATTATTTTTTTTCTAACTAAAACAGACTTTTTTGTGTAGGGTACTGCCACTTTCATAAATTTAGCATTTAGATATAAGATCTTGCTACCTTAACCCTTCTAAGTGTGACTTACTCCTCAAACAATAAGCTAATTCGTCATACTATGACAGCTGTATGTATATAGTCAATCACACATAAAACATGACCTTTATACCTGTTAATTTATAAATTAAAAAATATGACATTTTCTGAGCGTAAGTTGCTCCTCAAAATGTAAGATACATTAAACAAAATCAGCTTTTATTGTAAATCCGTCCTTTTATAACTGTTATGTCTAAATTCATCAAACTAAAACAGGTTTTATTTTTAAATTTATCGAACTATAACAGATATATATATATATATATATATATATATATATAATATATATATATATATATATATATATATATATATATATATAAGTTCCTCAAACTATAACTATTCTATATGAAAATGTATCAAACTGTAGAAGTGTATTCGTGTAAAAGTATCACTTAATCTACTTAAACCATCGATTTTTAAATACACACCACTTTCTTTCAAACTCGCAGACTACTAATTAATTAACCCACTCACGGCGAATAATTACAGACCCCCCCTCCCACGACCCCCACCCCCACACCCACCTCCACCCCCATACCACCAAAGCAGTGCTGAAACAACCGGTGCATTAAGTTGCAGTAAAACTAACCCACACCTAACTATAAGGCTTTAAGCTTCGCATAATACCCGCGCCATACCCAACCCCCTTATTACAAGATTTTAAATTTTTTTTCCCCTATTTTTTTTAAAAACATAAGTGCATATGACGTCATTGCAGATAATATACACAATGCAGTAAAAATCAATCATATATAACTATAGAATCGATCCAATTTTACCGCCTTGAGTAGCCTATTTTTTATATTCATATATTTAGTGACTTGAAAATCGATTCTTGTTTATATTTTGTATTTAACAGACTGTTATAAAAACCGACGTGTTTGTTAAAGAAATTCCCAATGGTACAAAGTGCAAACAGCTTTGTATCGAAACGACGGTGGTTTAAATGCGGGGCTAGAGATTTAAATAGTTTGTTTTTCTTTACACTTGACGGCAAGTTGTGCGTTCCAATATCCATTGAACCGCGCATAAAGTTTTATGATTACATATAAGTAATGTATAGATAGACATAGATAGAAAGTTGCAGTGGGTGTAGGCGCGGACGTAAGCATGACTTAGACACAGACAGAAATAAATTATGTCTCGAACTAAAAAATAGACAAGATATAGATGAAGTTATAAATACAGTTCCTAAAGGTTGGTGATGGACAAAAGATTCAGACGTAGATATAGACATAGACGTATACGTAGACAAAGGCATAAACATAGGCATAGACAAGCATAGGCACAAAAATAGACATAGACGTAGACGTAGATGTAGACCCAAACAAGTTACTAAAATACAAAAAGTAATTAATAAGATAACTTAATATTTCTAATCTTTTTCATTACCGTAAATCTTGGAGTTAGTAATCCTTTCATGGTACAGTCCATTTTAAGAATTGACGTTTAAATCCTGGACTGACAAACACCGTTTTAAACCGGCACGCTAAACGTGAACTACGTTTGGCCAGAAACTTAACAACACAATGAGAAGTCAAGTACGCTACACAGCATGTTCTTACAGCGTGAAGCTTAACGCTATAAGCCCGCATAATTCCCAGCAGAATACGTCATTTAGCAGCGGTTCTGTCGTTGTTGATGTCAAGTACCCTGTCAGCATGTTATGTTATAGAGTGGAGCGTAAAGCTTTAATCCCCAGCAGTCTGCGTCATTTGGCAGTGGTTCTCAATATGTTGATGCCTAGTACCCCTGACAAATATCACGCTAAGAAGGCGAACTTAAGATATAACCCAGTAAAAATCTCAGCATTCGTACGTTATATGGAAGCAAGTCTCATCCTATTTATATTAAGTCGTGTACATTTTGCTCACAGCCCTTAATGAGCAAAGGCTACAGACCACATCTACGCCATAAAGATGTATGTTTTCATTATGTTTATATAGCGTATGTTTATTCTGAAATATTTAACCATACCAAATATGTTGATGACATTCAAGTTATTTGTTCAAAGCTCTTGATACTACCGACGTATAGTTACTAAACTCAACTTTTCTTTACTACTTTTGGTTAAGACTAGGATCACGGTTAAATGTTGTGATAGTGGCAATGGTTAAATGTGATGCTAATATTAAACCTAAACATAAAGCCAAGACTAAATGGTAAGACCATGTTTCACGCAAAGCCTTAGACTATCTATGAAGCTTATATTTAAGTTATGGTTAGTTCTATTGTTAGGTTTGTAGTCTCTAGCAACATGAATAGTGGCACGTTTTTTTTTTTTGTAATTATACTTGGTAATCCACCCATCAATTACTTACAAAAGTAAGTAAAGAATCCTCTTTAGACCTAGCGATCTATTGGGCAGATGAAGTATAGTTATTGTTAAAAAAATAAACAGCACACTTAGCGATCCAGAGGGCAGATGAAGTAGAGTTCAAATGTTAAAAATTTAGCAGCACCAAAAGCCACGCTATCGATCCCCCCCTATCCCACACAACTGAGAGCCCTCGACAGAACAGCCCGCACACAAAAATACCCCCATATGGCAATATCCCCGCTGCTTGCCTTGGCGGTGCCGTTCCTCCGCCGGGCAGTACGCCTACGTCCTGCCTACGTCAACTCATTCACGCTTGTATCCATATTCTACGTGCCACGTCGAGTATGAAAATGGCATTATGGGATTAAAAGTTTGGCCAATATCTTACACCTCTTGAGCCCTTGTAAGCAAATCTTGTCACAAACGAGCTTTATCGAGTTTAACCTTTTTTTTTAAAAAAGTTACAGCGGAAAATTTTATTGTATTGATTTTTACCTACTAATTTACATAATTACCGTTATTATTAGAAGCTAATGTAGCGTCGGTTCATAAAGAAGAGTCATGAATTAAAGAGTGTAATAAGGAGTTTATAAAGGAGTCACAAAATACATACTTACAACTAGAACCTGGTTTTCTTTTAAACTTAATATAAAATAAGATAAATATAATTGTTTAGTTGATTTTATTTAGTAAATATTAATATTTTAAATTCCAAATTAGAATTTAAGTTTTTTAAAAAACCGAATCGCACTGTTTATTTATATATTTATAAATTTATACACAGATAAAATTGGCATTTAGAAGAAGAAAAAAAAAACGTTTGATCCTTACAATCGTAGCTTTCAGGCGCCATAGTGAAAATCCCATACCTAACGGTCGCCCACAAGTTCTATGGGGAGATAAGAACCCCCGTCTCGCAGCGCTGAAAGTATTTCCTTCTGTTGACGGTTGCGCCCCTTGACTCGGATATCAGCTGTTGCGTAACAGTGGCGGACTGGGCCCTGCTTTCGTCCTGGGGTCTAATTTTATACAAGCAGGTCAAGGCGGCCAGTGTCCTGACCTTTAAGGAGAGCGCTAGTGTATAGATATGCTATTAGGGATACTAATGGCCCACACTGAATTATAATAAGGGGACGAAAGACTTAACTTATACTAAGGGAATTCATTGCTTAACTTATAGGCCTACTATGGACATCCAGGACCTGACTTAAAAAAGGGCGCCCGAGACCTACTGGTTCCAGAAGCGCTATTGGTCTGATACTAAGGGCGCCCTAGACTTAACAAAATAAGGGCGACCGAGACCTACCTTTCACAGAAGCGCTATTGGCCTAATACTAAGGGCGCCCTAGACTTATAAAAAGAAAGGCGCCCTAGAGTTATAAAAAGAAGGGCGCACGAGACCTACCTTTAACAGAAGCACTCTTGGTCTGATACAAAGGCCGCCCTAGATTTAACAAAATAAGGGCGACCGAGACCTACCTTTCACAGAAGCGCTATTGGCCTAATACTAAGGGCGCCCTAGATTTAACAAAAGAAGGGCGCCCGAGACCTACCGTTCACAGGAGCGCTCCTGATCTGATACTAAGGGTACCCTAGACTTCACAAAAGAAGGGCGCCAATAACATAACCTGATATTCTAACATACCCAAAACCTAGCAAAACCTCGAGACATAAACTATACCAAAAGCGCTCCTGGACTAACTGATAGTAAGGGCGCCCAAGATCTATGAGACAGTAAGGGTGT
>NW_026732846.1:100000-115037 GCF_028476545.2 Physella acuta | reverse complement strand
GATTCCTTATAGTTGATAGTGAATTTTAGGGGAAAAAAGTCACAGGAAAAAAAGTCAAAAATACGAAAAACAAAATCTGTGACTTCTTTTTCTATTACTTTTTTTTTCTCTGACTTTTTTTCCTCCCACCAATATTAAAACACCCAGCCCTACGCTACCTAGCCGTCAAAGGCGTAGCGACCCTTCCCGGCGCCCTGGGACAAACTTTCAATTTGGCGCCCCCTCGGGAACAACCTTTCAATTTTCAATTTCCACCCCCACTATAATTTGTTTTATATTTATAATGCAAAACTGCAGCTAAAATGAGATTTTAATTTGTTTTTAAACCCATTATGGCGCCCCCTAATGTCGGCGCCCGGGGACATATATACCCCCCCCCCCCCCCCCGCTACGCCTCTGCTAGCCGTAACACAATCTTTTATATCATGTCATCTAGACTCCCCCAACACAAACCCTAACCCTAATCCTCAGCTTACAGGAGCGTCGCCCAACGAATTCATCCCACACTTTACCACACCTGTTATAAAAACTACATCCAACTACACAATCAATGAACACCCAACAACACAAAAGCCAATGACTCATAACAAAAAATTATACAGTTTTTTCTTTTTTTTTTTTTTTTTTTTTTTTTGCAAACATGTTTTTTTTTTTTTAAATTCCATTCGCCAGGTTTTTCTAACAAACAAGGCTATTGTTGGATTAAAAAAATTAAATCATCGTCATGCTTGTAAGCATGTCACGCCGAATCTCGTGTTTTGGACAATCATCAATAGCCGGCCATTTTTTTTACACCGACGCGTCGCTATGGCTACCGACAATAATTGTTGTTTATTACATTGAATTTCTTGAACGCGTATCTCAACTGGATAAATTTGTCGTTTTTGAAAGCAATTATTTGCGCAAAACAAAATAAAGACAGACAAAAAGTGTGAACGTAAATCAGCTCTCCTCATTGATTTCTTTCTTTCTTTTTTTTTTTTTTTTGTTGACTTTAAATCGTGTTGATTTTAACAATCTGTAATGTTTGTTGAATGGGTTCAGTGGATCGGAGGGAAGTCAAATTAGAATCACATCACTCTTTCTTTCTCTCTTTTTTGCTCTCTCTCTCTTTCTCACTCTCTCTCTCTCTTTATTTCTCACTTGCTCTCTTCCAGTTTTTTCTTTCTCTCTCTTTCTCTCTCTCTATCTCTTTCTCTCTATCTCTCTTTTTTTCTCTCTTTCTCTCTCCCTTTCTCTCTCTCTCCCTCTCTCTCTCTCTCTCTCTCTCTCTCTCTCTCTCTCTCCAGCCAACCTAACCCTATTATTGCGTGTGTGTATGTGACACTACCCAACATATGAAAGATATTTGAATTAGTATCTGCTAAAACTGCAAATTACTCAATGATTGTATCTACTAAAGATACAAAGATATCAGTTCGTATTGGGTGTTCTCTCTCTCCTACCCCTCTTTCTATGCCTACATCTCTCCCTCATATATATATATATATATATATATATATATATATATATATATATATATATATATATATATATATATATATATATATATATCGCTAGAAAAAAACACTAATATTGCATTATTATTTTATCTGCTAAAACTGCTTATCTTCGAGAGATACATATATATGCATTTGCAGGGAACAAGACATTTCCCCCCTGTCAATTACCCCCGGACATTCCCCCCCCCCCCCCCCCCGACATTTCCCCCCGGAGTAATTATCCCCCTGTCAATTACCCCCCCCCCCCCCCACCCAGTAGGACATTACCCCCCCCCCCCTGGACAGAGTTAGAGTTAGGGTTAGGGTTAAGGCTAGGTTTAGGGCTAGGGTTAGGGTTAGAGCTAGGTTTAGGGCTAGGGTTAGGGTTAGAGCTAGGTTTAGGGCTAGAGTTAGGGCTAGGGTTAGAGCTAGGTTTAGGGCTAGGGTTAAGGCTAGGGCTAGGGTTAAGGTTAGGGTTAGGGTGAGGGCTAGGTTTAGGGCTAGGGCTAGGGCTAGGGTTAGGGTTAGGGTTAGGGTTAGGGTTAGGGTTAGGCTTAAACCAATGTCTAGCATTGGTTTTGGTTTTGTGTGAAATTTTAGGCTAAGGTGGATGCTTAGGTTTTGGTCTTTTTCTTAAGGTTTGGATTAAATTAGTATATAGGTATAGAATTCTAGTTAGAGTTAAGATTCTAACTTGAGAGGGGGGGGGGGGGGGGTAATTCCCCGGTGGGGTAATTGACAGGGGGGTAATGGACAGGGGGGGGGGGTAATTGCTCCGTGGGGTAAATACAGTGGGGAAATGTCCGGGGGGTAATTTCCGGGGGAGGGGAGTAATGTCCTGTTGCCGCATTTGCATAGTGTGCATTCTCTTATTCTCACAGTATGTCGCTCTCTCTCTCTCTCTCTCTCTCTCTCTCGTTCTCTCTCTGTCTTATAGTAGTATAATCAGCTTCAGGAATACTCATCATCAGCACCAACAGGCAATGCCGGCGACAGGTTATTTAGCGCCCTAGGCAAAACTTATTAAAACGCCCCCTTTCACTTAAATTACTTACTAAAACATGTATAAGAAAACAATTAATTAAAAGTGACATATTAATTTATTATCAATTGCATACACATCAGAATTAGACATCAAAATCAAACTTTACTTGCCTACTTCGTCGCAAAAATTTATGTATTTGTTTTTCTACGTGATAGTGAAAAAAAACCTACCAAACTATTTTGTTTAGAACTTCTACTATATATAATTTTTACAATAAAAATAATAACTTAAAGTTGTATTTATAAGTAAGCGGTCAACCGAAGGTGCAGGAATTTGAAATGAATGCAAAGTTAAGCAACGAATTATCTCCCATTTGGAAATCCAAACACCAAAATTTCATTCAAGGGAAATTACTTTCATGGGAATAGCTAAATTAATCAAGTATAACAAGACAGGCTTTAAAAACACAATAAACGCTCTAAATTTTATTACATAAAAATTTTAACATATCTTTTATATTATTTATGTAATAAGCATATATTTTACTTATTGACTACGCAACTGTAGGTTTTGTTTGAAAGTCTAAATACGTTAGCTTTATTACAACATGCTTTTATTCAATTTTGATTACGTACCTTTAGGTGTCTAGTGGATTGTAATATAGAATCTAATATTTATAATTTTGGATCCCCTAATTAGAGGGACACCTTTCAAAAAATCAAATACAGGTAACATTTTAAGATACTGCTATAATTATTAATTACTATAAAAAAATAATTTGAAAAAACAAAGTTTACGGTCAGTTATAAATTCCAGCTTAATACTTAAAAAGTAGTAATATAGATTCCTAAAAAAAACCTAAAGATTGTTCAGTTAGAGAACGCCTCCATTTCATTGTAGTGTGTTCCGTCCTGAATTGAAATCATCAAACTTACGATAAACTCGACTACTCGATATACTCTACTACATTCACTACACATATCAAACTACGATACCCAAACATAACTAGACTCGATGCTCCAGAACTACGACACCAACTCGCTTAACTTCACCAAGCCCTACAAACGATACTCCAAATCAACAACGATTTCACTGGACTTACTACTACACGTTAACATTTAACACATTCGATTCCTTAATACCACAAGACTCGATACTCATGAACGACGATACTTCAACACCTACATTCGCATTTCTCTACAATCAATCCGATTCCACTAGATGTTCAACGACACGACAACAGCCTAATAAAAACTGCAACACTTTAACACTTCAAGAACCGATATTTCATACCTACGAAGCCATATCAGTAACAGACTTCTATCGCTACTCCCAAATTTAAACGATCCATCAAAACTTACCAAACAAGTGACAATACTTTGAACACCCCTTCATTACAAAACTCTATACACCAGAACATATTTCTAATTCAAATTCAGAAAAAAACGAGACTTACAAGCCCTATTAAAAACCAAAATTGCACGTGTTTTTGGAACGCCCCGTCATGCGCTGGAGCGATCACTAAGTCAACATTAAAATTACAAAACCGTTTGAAATGTTCGAAATTTAAATTACGGACTTATTTAATCGTTTTAGACTTCAATAATGTGACACCAAAGTAAAAAGGCAAAGCGACTGGTCAAAAGTGCCCCGATCTTTCCAAATTAGGGAGGTGGGGGTGTATTTTCACCAACGCGAAAAAATATGGGCCTATAGGCCTATATGCCTAATTTGGGGGGGGGGGCGCAAAATTGATGGTTCGTCCAGGGCTCGAAATTGATCGCTACTCCTTTCTATATTACCATATTCTATACTTTCTATAGAATTATAGTTTATAAAAGATAATCAAAGTTATTAATTACTAGGTAATTTTTTATAATAGCGATTACACATTTTTGCGCCCCCCCCCCCCTAGGGATGGCGCCCTAGGCGACCGCCTAGTTCGCCTAATAGGTTGCGCCGGCCGTGCTAACAGAACTATCATAACCTCTAGACCCATGGGTTTCTTTCAGGCATCTGGTATAGTGGAGGTTCCGTGTTGTGGTCTAGGGATAGAGCGCTTGGCTTACAACATCAACTTTTTAACTTAAATCCCTACATATAATCACGCTAATACCTCTTGTTTTTAACTTGATGTAGTAGTTTAGACAAGGACTGTGTAAAAATGACATGTACGTACATCTTCATCTTCTTCTTCTATCTTAATTTTAGTGTTGAATGGATCCCCTCCAACACAATTAATGATACGTGTCAACTGGTTATGGGCCATTGAGGCCATTGACTCCGATTTCAGCCTGCTTTTCTTTTTGGATTTGCTTCCATAGCCTTTGTCCAACCAAGAACAAACTACAAGGCAGCAGTTGTTTGATTTTGGAGTTGTCTCTCCTAGAAGAGTGACTGTCCCCACTCCCCAGCTTACGAGCCTCATCTCCTAACGACGAAGAAAGCTGCCTTGCTGATGTTTAATTTCTATTTTCATACTCCGATAATAAATAATGGCTGACAAACAGAAACGTCTCATTCATATG
Source organism: Physella acuta (assembly GCF_028476545.2). Taxonomy (NCBI): domain Eukaryota; kingdom Metazoa; phylum Mollusca; class Gastropoda; family Physidae; genus Physella; species Physella acuta. The sequence goes on along the minus strand of NW_026732846.1, from coordinate 110,043 downwards.
CAAATTCTCTAGACCAACAGTCTAAATAAACTAAGAACTCAATAGATTCTGTGGTAAAGGCTTTATTGTTCTTCATTAATTTTCTAGCTTTTAAAAAAGGCGTGTTGGGGGGGGGGTGTCATTTTATACGCACTCACCACCTCATCCACTTGACCCGAGTTGACCTATATTTACGGGCAGCCATGACTGAATCACGTGTTCTGGTACTCACCCCCATATTTCTTCATCAATCGCCGCTACGGCAACACCAAGGTACCCACAGCACGGGTACCCACTTGCCACAAAATGTAAGGGGAGGGGGGTCGCCGGACCCCACTCAGTCACGAACCAGGGGTCGACTGAACCCACTCAGACGCCCCTGGGATGACTCGGGTTCGCGGGACCAACACAATAGGATAACAGAGGATCGTGCCTTTGTCTGATTAACAGCTGCCTTATTACCGACCGGCACTGACCGGACTCCGGCCAGCGTCCATCATCCCGCTCATCTGCCCCGTTCCCAAACGGGTTGATTCGATTTGGGGATGTTTCCATACCCGGCCGGGCTAAGCTCGTTGCGTCTGCTTGAATTAAAACGTACAACTCTGCCGCTTTAGCTAGACGAAGCAGACACGACGTGGTCTAGGTTTCAGAAGAAAATCACAGCAATTCGACGGACATCACGCGCAACCAGGATCGGATCTCGATGGGACGGAGAATTTTAGAACGCGGAACCACTAACGTCAATACTGAAATCGAAACTTGGCATTATCCTATCAGTGAATTGCTTTGTTTTGATTTAATTAACCACTAATACAAAAAAAAACCAGAAATCATGAAACTGTTACAAGGATGATTAATCGTTGATATTTCACTTCCTGATAGTGTAGTAATAGCACTCCAAAGGCGTCGGGACAAAAAGGACTACTCACACATACATAGACAAAGATTCGCATCCGTTCACGCTCAATATATAGTTATATATATATATATATATATATATATATATATATATATATACCAGTTTTAATTTTATTACAGGAAGGATCACGTGGGTCACGAGCATATTGCGACAAGGTCATGGCCGGAGCACTGGAGCTTTTTGACCAAAAGCTTTGATGACGTAAGTAACACTCCTAAACATACTCCCCCGTCTCAATTTATACTAAAGAACTCCTACTTAAACCAATTCATATTGTTGTTTTTTTAATTAAGGTTTTCTGGAGATAAAATATTTAATTAAATGGTTTTTAAAAAGCTATTTTAAAAATATTTTGTTTTGCATGCGCATCGTGTGTGTCGTAACGATCAGTAAAACCTAAATCAAAACATTTTTTGAAATTGTAAAAGGGCCATTTTTATTCCACACGCGTAAGCGATGTTTTTTTTTCTAAATGAAGAAGACTGTATCAACCATACACAACTTTACATGATGTCTGACCTTTATTTCTACTTTAATGGAAAGAAAACCAACAAAACTTGTTGAAATTTTTACTTCCACAGTTGGTGCGAGACGATTTCCCCAACAGGAGTCATGACAGGACGAAGAAAGACGCCGCTAAGAACGCCATGAAGAGTCTCATCGAGGTGCGTCCTGTGACGCCAGTTGAAAAGTAGGTGAAGTAGATCTAGGCTGAAAACAGTTGAATTAATCAGTATAGTATAGTACAGTATAGTTCAGTGGCGGAACTAGAAAAAATGGGCCACCCCGCAAAAGAAAAATGTGGGCCCCATATATATATATATATATATATATATATATATATATATATATATATATATATATATATATATATATATATATATATATATATATATATATATATATATAATGGGATCCTATATACGAAAATACGAAATACGTACATAGAATACTCAATACGTGCTTGACCGAAATTCGAAAAATAGTAAAAATTCTTAGTTTTTATTTTAAATTAAAATATGTTAAAACAAAACATAATTTGTGTGTGTGCTTTTGGCCTGCTTTGAAATTCTCTGTTTTAATGTCTGACATAGTGCTTCCTAATACACAAGTCGGTCAAAAGAATATGAAGCAGAAAAGCTTTGTATGTGTAATGGTTTCTCGCCTTATGATTATTTTTTTTTTGTATTTATATTATTAGTTTTTAATACATTTCCTTTTTATACTATGTCATTTTTATTATGTGTTTAAAAAAATAATAATAAAGAGAAGTAATTGCTTTCTAATTTGTTTAGTGCAAATCTATTAAAAATTTCTTAAGAGCACACATATTTGACTATTTAAAAAAGGGAAATAAGTCATGGGAGTGGTTAGAACGTTTGCCTATCTTTCACATTACAACTCATGTAGCCTATATATTTTTTTCCTTTACGAAATAGCATGTGTTAGCTACTGTATAACATCACTACTGTATTATAGATCTGTTTTGTTTTTACTAGAAAATTATTTTTTTACTATAAAAAAGTTATTATGGTCAGCTCTGGGCCCCTAAACGGCCTGGGCCCCCCAGCATTGCGGGGTCTGGCGGCACTGTAGTTCCGCCCCTGGTATAGTTAAAGTGATCCGCGTTTAGAAATCATACCAGTGGCGTAGCTAGGAGAGGGCGGATGGAAATCAATAGATGGATATGCATCAAACGTCTGTAAAACTGCACCTGAAAGATTTAAACAATGTGTACACAATTAATTTGCACTAAACTAATGTATGCTATTAACTAAAATCTACAAGTGGAACAACTTCTGCCTTGTAGTTTGTTCTTGGATGGATAAAAACTATGGAAGCAAATCTAAAACAGAAAGGCCGGCTGGAATCGGGGTCAACGACCTATGTGGTGAATAACATTTTGAAACGTAATCCTTATCGTGTAGGAGGAATTACCGTCCAACATTACGAGTAAGAACGAAGAAAAAAATAATATACAAATAATGTCATAACTCAAAAAATATTTTTTGCACAATCTTTCAGCCAGTGTTGAGCTACAGTTATGGATATTATAATCCTCATATCATGTTAGTGCTTTGTGGTGATCAGACTGTTCGATGTGACGTGACGTCTTTTGGTTCAGCCCGTATGTACTTGACGTCCGCTCAGTTGACCCTATACGGGTCTGCTTGAGTTTCATAAATCACGTGGCCCTTGTTTGACGTCAACTGTACCCCCCCCCCCCCCCCCACACACACACACAGGCATGGTTCGGCATTTTTAAAGAATGAAAGCTAATTATCGCAGGTGAAGTAGAGTTCAACTGTACATGTATCCTACTTTAGGTAGTGGCAACGTTACCCCAAGCGCTCTACGCCGTCCCCACCACTTCAAAAATTTGAGTGGTAGAGCGCCCGACTGCTAGCACGAAGGTCTCGAGTTCGGATCTCGGTCCGAATTGTGAAACGTCCCTGTGTCTACCCAGCTGTAATGGGTTCCTGAATCACGTTAGGAAAAATAAAGGCGGCTGGACATAGTGCTGACCACATCATCCCTTCATATGCCGAGGTAAAGAAACACACTAACTCTACTTCATCTGCCCTATGGTCTGATAGAAAAACTCCCCCTTTTTTACCCCTTCTACGTTGGGTGTAGACGATCCAAGCAGTCGAACTCGAGACTTTCGAGTTAGATATTATCTAATCTATCATCTACCACACTACGTCATGGAAAACAAAAACAGAAAAAATTCTTTAAAAAAAAACTTAACCACCATCTCAAGGAGAAGGAGAAGAACATATTAAAACAACAATTACCCCGCGACGTTGGCCATTATCTAATCTAAACAGTTTCTTCGTCTGTCTCATTGAAACATACATTTTTATCTACCGTCTGCTTTTTTAAGGGTTCCTCATTATCTTTTTCCATTCTTGCTCAAGACACATGGGGCAGATGAAGTAGAGTTCGTCTGCTTCAGAGAGCTCGGCATATGAAGGGATACACATGGGGCAGATGAAGTAGAGTTCGTCTGTTTCAGAGATCTCGGCTTATGAAGGAACAGTGTGGTCAGCACTATGATCAGTCGTATTACTTTCCCTAACGTAAGTTAGGTACCCATCAGAGCTGAGTGGACTCAGGGACGTTCTACGGACTGAAAACACGACAATTTCGGGTTCGCAGTCTAGCGCTCTACCGCTAGGCCGCGTCGTCCCATTTTTAAAAGGTTATTGACGTAAAATGAATTAATTTTAATTGGAAGAAAATTCACTCTTCAAATATTAAAATTAAGTTCTTTTTAAACCCAGGTATGAAAAATATTCCTTTGGAGTTAATCGGCGTGAGGTTAGTTGTAGATGTGGTGGTGGTTGTGTTGGGGAAGGGTGGGGGTTAACGTTACGGCTACGCTTATTTACTTAGGAAAAAAAAAGAACCAAAAATTGTGTCAGCTAAGAGCTTCTCGACATGTCTTCGTCAGAGAAATTTTTTTTTTATAACGTGGAAAAATTATCTTCCTTTATTATCAGGCTGATGACGTCGTCTATCCACATGTGAGCCGTATCGATTTGAACTCAGCGCCACACCCCCAAAGGGACACAATCGGAATTAAATCGGTTTCAGAATCATCTCCCTTAACCGACGAATACAGAAGATATTATAGCGGGGAAATGGAACGCCGGTTCCGCTAACTTCATCATCGGGTCGGAAAAAATATCGCGTGGGCTTCTCGCTCCGTCCGGAAAATTTCAGTTCACTTCAAAGACACGGAACTTGAAACGACCGTTTCCAACTTAAAAATGCACCGCAGAAAGACTCAAATGCAAGAGCAAAGAGAAACAGAGAAATATGTTGCGGAGAATTTAGTTTGAGAATGTTCAGCGGAAATTCTCTTTATCGGAAAGCTTTGAGCTCGGAAACGTAATTCAACAACAACGCTGTGAAATATTTTTTTATATAGGATATCTAGGCAGGTACGAATCGTATTTGGCAGACTCATTTTAGAATACCATATATATATATATATATATATATATATATATATATATATATATATATATATATATATATATATATATATATATATATATATATATATATATATATATATATATATATAAAGACACAGAAACACAGATCACGCAGAGACACAAAGACAAACGAACACACATACGCACAGCCCACACACAAATACACACACACTAAGGAAAGAAAATACTCACACACAAACCCACCCATTTGCACGCCAGACAGATACACACCCACACTCAAAACTCAGCCCAGACAAACTCTCATACTAACACATGCACACACACACACACACACCCTCACACAAACACAGCTGGGACAAACACACATATAAAAGCAGCCACACACATACACCATCACACAAATACACACAGTAATGCACCAGGCTAACACATTTACACACACAGCCACACCCATACACGCTCACACAAACACATGCAGTAATACACCAGTTACACATACACACTAATACACTTACACCCTCTCACACATTTTCACACAAACACAGCCCAGACAAGCACATACACATACACCCTCACACAAACACACAGTAATACACAAGACAGACATACACATCAAAAAACCACACACACATACAGCCAAGACAAACCACACACACACCCTCAAACACACCCCACACACAAACACACTGCAAATCACCAAACAGACAGACAAACACACACACACATCCTCACACACATACACACAGCCCAGACAAACCCACACACACACCCTCACACACATACACACATACACACAACCCAGACAAACCCACACACACACCCTCACACACATACACACAGCCCAGACAAACCTACACACACACCCACACACACACACACTCACACACAAACACACTGTAATACACCAGACAGACAAACACACACACACACCCTCACACACATACACACAGCCCAGACAAACACTCACACACACCCACACACACACCCTCACACAACCCAGACCAACACACACACAAGCTGACCACCCCCGGGTCGACTAAGCCAACGTCCGCTGCTCACCACCGCACGTGCAGACGGCCTACATCTGCTGCGAGTAAACACTCATCTCCCCAGGTCAGCCTGACCTACCTCAGTCAGGTCACGCGACTGATAACGGTTTTTTTTTACCGGCCATTTTGTTGAGATCGGTAACGTCATCAGTCGATAACCCCGGCCGGTGATCGATACAGGGATGGCTGACATAGTGGTTGGTTGAGGGAGTGAAGGGGTAGATGGAGGGGGGAGGAGCTGTAAATGTGGGGTGAAGTGAGAGAAGAGGTGGTGGTGGTTAGGCAAGTGTGTGGATGACGGAGGGAGAGGAGGGTAAAGATGTAAGTTGAGTATGGTGAGGGGTAGGGGCTTAGAGTGTGGAGGGTTGATGGGAAACTGTAGTGTAAGAAGTGGGGTGGTTATGGAGAGGGGAGTAAAGTGGTAGTGAGAGGAGTAGACTGGTGTGGGGAGGGGAGGTAAAGTGTGGGGGTGGAGTGAGGGGAAAGGAGGGTGAAGGTGCAGGATGAGTGGAGTGGAGTGGTATGGGGATGGGGGTGGGGGTGGTATGGTAGGGTGTGGAGAGGAAGAGAGGTGAAAATGTACTGAGAGGAGTGGATTGTTGGGTGTGTGGGGGGAGGGGTGATAGGTTGATAGTGTAGTGTATGGAGGATGAAGAGGTAGGGGAGGTGAAGGAGAAAATATACGGAGAGGAGTGGATTCGTTTGGAGGGAGAGGGTAAAGTGTGTGAAGTATAGAGGGGGGGGGGGGTGAGGAGAAGTAGTGGAGTAGTGTAGGGAGGGGGTGAGGGGGGGGGGAGGGGTTGGACGAGTGTTTGGAGGATTGAGGAAAGGTAAGGAGGTTGAAGATCTAGAGCTTCATGGATGAGAGTTGGGGGGGGGGGGGGCACATGTAATAGGGGAGGGGGGGGGGATAATGAAAGAGACAGTAGGTCGGTGTCAGCGACAGACAGTGTTTAATAATAGATCTGCGTACCGTATCAAAGACAATCTACAGCGGGTATATCGGCTCATGCTACCACTTCAACACCACACCGATGGTATTACAGCAACACGTACTGTCACATCTGTCTCGAGATGTGCGTCAGGGTCCGGGGCTTATATATATATATATATATATATATATATATATATATATGTTGTGTGTGTGTGTGTGTGTGTGTGTGTGTGTGTGTGTGTGTGTGTGTGTGTGTCTTTTTGTTTACGGTTACAATGCGCCCTTTTCCCCTTCCCCCCCCCCCCCCACACATGTATGAAAGAAAAATTGCAAGCATCCCGAAAATCCATTTACACTTTGTACTTGCTCCTGCTAAATTCTATTTGTCTCCATTGTGCCCTTTATATGTCCTTATGTTGAGATACAGACACCTTATTCATATGGTGACATATATGGTACTCTAGCCCAGAGACTGACACTTTGAGAACCGTTGGCCTACATTCCCAAACTAGCTATCAATAGATTTTTGTCAGCTAATTTTATTGCGCTGTCAATTTTAATTAATTTATAATGTTATTCAACGCAAAAGTTCATTTTTTGGTTTAAAAGTAGAAATAATTAGTTGTAAATCGTTATGATTGTGGTAATTAATATTATAATTGGTACTGATTTGTATCATTAGAGATTGTCCATAAACAACGTCACACTCATGGGATTGGAGGGAGGGGGTGGTTGGGGTGGGAGAGGGTGGGGATTTTGGCCACGTGCGTCGTGCAAAGCGAAGGAAGTGACGTATTACTTTACAACTGATGTTAATTTGACGTGATACTATACGTTTGAGTAGGTGACGTAACACTTTGTATTTTTTAAGAGTTGACGTAACAGTTTGCTTTTGGGGAGGTTGTGACGTAATACTTTACGTCTGCGGAGGTTATGACTTAACAATTTGTGTTTTTACAAGTAGCTTTTGATCTGAATTTAGTTATTTGTCATATGCAAGTCAATCAATCTTGACACTGATCTGCAAGCATTTTTAGCACTGCATAGTGACAGGCGATATTTTTCAGTTCAAGTAACCCAACTAGAATTTAATCAACACAAATTAGATTTATATTATTTTGCTATTTTTGGATGCAAGCCGACATTAATTTCCAGTTTAAAAAAAATTCAATATAGCTGATGTAATCGATGGATGTTACTTTAATTATAATTTTTTAAATTAACATTGTTTTTTTTTTGTTTTGTTTTTTTAGCTCAATGCACTATTTTCAACAATTCCGTTTCTCCCCCACAGATACCTGAAAGTGCTGCCCTCAACCAAACCAGTTCCTAAAACCACTTCCGGTCAGGTGGGATGGCGATCGACAGACAGGGTTCTGGCCCTTGAAAAATATGGCGGCTACGCTCGCCCCAAAGGAGGATTGGTCAAACAACTCAACTGGCCTAGCGAGGCTGTCAACTAACTGGCTCTATCCTGTACTGTCGAACTGGGAAATACCTACTTATGAAAAACATCCCGATTTGCCGAAATTATTTTTTTTAATTTAAATGCAACATGTTTGCTTTATAGTAAAAAAAAAAATATTGTGTTACTGATTAAGCAAAATTGAATTATATTTCTTAATTCATCTCTGTCATTTCGACTTTTTTAAAAATCCCAGATCGCTGAATTATTTTTGTATTTAAATGTAACATGTCTGCTTTATAGTTAATTAAAAACACTGTATAATTGATAAAAGGGAAATTGAATTATATTTCTTAATTCATCTCTGTCATTTCAACTTTTTAAAAAAAATCCCGAATGGCGAATTATTTGGGTATTTAAATACAACATGTTTGCTTTTATATATAAAAAAAAATATTTTGTAACTGATTAAGCAAAATTGAATTACATTTCTTATATTCGTCGTTGTCATTTCGACAAAACGAAACTTAATTCAATTCTCACAATGATCGCCTTAATCTGGAAATAATTTGTAACCAGATTTTTTACACAACTGTAACTTACTTCCTTCCTTGCCTGTTAGACTTAAACAATTACTCATGTGTAGTTAGAGTTTGAGAAAAAAATAATTATAAAAAAAAAACACTAAATAAAGCACAAATATACGGTTCTGTTTTATACAAGTTTTATTGCATTTGTTATCGAATAGTTTTCGGATATCCAACAATTTTTTTAGAACACTAGCTCTGAAGCTTGTTTTACAATGTCTTGTTAAAGCCTTCAAACTATGATGTTCTATAGAAAACATACTTTTAGCATTGTCCGCCCCCCCCCCCCCCCCCCACGGAAATATCAAGTGCACCCCCTCCCCCCCCCCCCCCCGGAGTAAAAAGTCTGGAAGAAACTGTGTACTAGATATAATGAACTCATAAATATGTCAGTTATAATTCTCCAAGTTATTTAACACTCAAAGATATCTACTTGTAATACAAATTCCTTGTTTATTTTTTACCTGAATAAAAAATAAATTGCCTGTTTTACTTTCTTAAAAACAACTGTATTACATTTTATCTTTTCTTTTAAAGTATAAAACACGAAGGCCAAAAGTCACCAACAAATCACATGCATTTATTTATTCATTAAATTATTTCAACTAAAGATTTAATAAAAAAAACAGTTGACAATTTATTGTTTGATCTTTCATACTCAGCACACCAGCAAGGTAAATTTTACCAGTACGGAAATGTGATCTTCACAAACTATTATACACAAAACTTCCGTGTACTTTCTTTAGCTATAATTGTACAAGACACGTTCCTACTACTATTATATACACAAAACTTCCGTGTACTTTCTTTAGCTATAATTGTACAAGACACGTTCATACTACTATTATATACACAACTTCCGGATACTTTCTTTAGCTCTAACTGTACAACACATGGGCCTACTACTACTATACACAAAACTTCCGGGTACTTTCTTTAACTCTAACTGTACAAGAAAAGAGTATTTCATTTGGCCAACCCCCCCCCCCCCTCCCGTTCGTAGTTTCCACAAGAACTAGAGTTAAGCACACAAAAAAAGGTATCACATAAAACTTTAATATCCTCACCATGCATTTCAATTTTTCCAGACCTCGGTAGCAATCGTAAGAAAAAAATCAACATCTGATGGCCAAACATGACCAGGCCAAGGCCATCTATCTACAGCTGATGGCCAAACATGACAAGGCCGACCATCAAAA
>NW_026732846.1:0-97500 GCF_028476545.2 Physella acuta | reverse complement strand
GTACGTAAGTGTGGTTTATGTGGTGTACTAATGCACTAGTGGAAAAAAATGTACTAATTGCACTTCAAAATAAAGCAAAAATTTGATCCTTTTTTAAAAATGTTCTTTCTAAAAGTGCGAAATTTTTAAAAGCTGATTATTCAACAAAAACTCAGTTGAAAGGTTTAACAAAACTATTTCTCTTATTGATTATTCTGACGGGTACTGTTAGGTCTCATAGTCATTTTTCATATCCAATATTCTTTTCTTACTTTTTAAAAGCTTTTTAATTAGTAAGTGTTTTCAATCAATTGACAAATGAATAGGAAAAGTAATTGATGATTGAAAAATTATATTTATATATGTATGTATGCATATATATATATATATATATATATATATATATATATATATATATATATATATATTTATATATATATATATATATACATATATACATACATACATACATACATACATACTAGTTGATATACCCGGTAATGCCCGTGACAAAGATGTCTTATTCAGTGCACATCAAACACTACAACGGGAGATCCAATTAAAATCACTGCAACAGTGAGATTGTTTCTCATATTACAATATAATATAGTCATATGATTACCAGCATCAATTTTAAAAATTCTGATTTAATTATTGTATTTCACAGTTTCATAACGAGTGAGATATTTGTCTTTTTTATTGGACAAAAATATATGATTCAACCATACTCTTTTCAATTTTAAGACTCATTTTCCCGACAATAGGAGCAGTAAGCGGTGTCAGATCTATTTCTGCTACACTTTCCATGCGTGTTAAGTTTAGTCATGAGTGTGGCTCAAAGCTGAAGTTACAGAATCAAAAAATATCAGTGTAATATATTATAAAAGATGTACAATTAATAGATACATCACATAAATCGCATACAGTCTGGAAAAAAAAATATAATACCATTTGGTGGGAGTTTAACTATTTCTAGACAAAAATGTACCTAGAAAAAGAGGACTGGGATTGGCGAGTAGCATCCCCACCCCCCACCCCCACACCCCACATCATCAGACTTGATACTTCTATAAATCGCATTGAACATATTTGAACATATTGAACCGACGATTTTAAGAAGATTGCTAGTGAGTATCACAATTAGTTGCTTAGATCAGGAAGTCATTGATCACAGTTTAAGGTGTTACAAATATAGGTTGAAAGCAGACTTTTATTTTTTATTACTCTCTCGGTGTGCGAGAAGATTGGGTTGGATAGGACACAGACCAGGCAGCCATTGAGGTGGAACCCACGAGAATAGCGCAAAAGTCGGCAAAGAAACACCTGGCTACGTGACCACAAAGATGGGTTACACCTGGGTCAGGTTGGGAAGATGGCACAGGACGGAGGACTCTGGAGATCTTTGGTTGGTGGCCCATACCCCAGCAGGACAGAGGACTGGAAATCTTTGGTTGGCGGCCCATACCCCAGCAGGACAGAGGACTGGAAATCTTTGGTTGGCGGCCCATACCCCAGCAGGACAGAGGACTCCGTAGATCTTTGATTTGTATACATATACAAGTGTATATGTGTATGTTACGGTGAAAGTCCGAAGTCGGCCAAAGCACGCATTGGCCGGCCAATGTCGCCTCTCATTGACCGGTCAAAGTCCGAAACTTTATATATATATACATATACATATTTATATGTATATATATATATATATATATATATATATATATATATATATATATATATATATATATATATATATATATATATATATATATATATATATATGTGTGTATGTATGTATGTATATATATATATGGAATGTTCTGGTGCATGTCACATAAATCCCTTGTTATCGAAGTCGGAGCCTTGTGTTTTGTCCGCCTTCATACCAGACAGAAAAGATAATACGCTCTTAAATTATTAATCAGGCATTATCTCCCCGGATTTAAAAAAAAAATCTTCAGCGTTTGAGTTGCGAAAATAACTCGGACGCAAACAAAACAAAAACACCATCAGACGACGGCGCTTAAACCGACGCAGATTTCTTTTCCGGACGTCAGGGGAGACTGGCCTTCAGGATAAACAGAGACAAACTTTTCCTTTTAAACACACAAATCTGTCCTCGACGTTCTATCGTATGTTTATTATGTTAACTTCTTTTTCCATTTTCTCTTCTTTTTTTTTTAAATCAAGTTTTACGTAAATCAAAACTAAATTAATTCTTCGTCCAGACGGAAAACTAATACAAAATTAATTCTTAATCCTATTTTTACATTATTTTCCTAAAATTAACGAAATAAAATGTGTTGAATATCCTTTCTTAAATTTCGCTTAGTTGCGGAGTTGCCTCGCTTTGTTGTAGAGGACGTGTAGGTTATCTGCCCTGTGTAACTGAAGCGGTTTCGTCTTGTTTACCAACAGAAAATTAAAAAACCAAATCTTGCTGTCTGAGTTTCAAGTGACGCGTGTTGTGTTACCAAACTGGAGAATTAACTATCATTAAATTTTCGGATTTTTTTTTGTTTTACAATAATAAAAAAAAATTAATTAAAATTTGTTATTATATTCTACGGATCATGAAAGTTCATAATGGATTTTTATTTAGTTAGTATATTTTTAATCTTTTCTTAAAATCAGGGGCGTGGCTATGCAGGCTAAATGGAGAGAGGGTGCGAAACAATACGTCAATATTTTATTCCATTTCGTTAAAATATCCACATGGGCTTGGATTAATAACTAATTTATTCTGGTTTTAGAAAAACAGGTGATTGAATATTTTAGGAGAGTTATTCTTCATCTTCTTCGTTCTTAATTAATGTTGGATAGGATATCCTCCAAAACAATTACTTAACAATATTGCGCCATTTAGGCTAATGACTCCGATTAAGCCTACAGCCTGCTTATAAATTTGTTCCAGAGACTTTGTCCATCCAAGAACTTAATTAGACAGCAGCATTTGTTTGGTTTTAGAGTTGTCTCCAAAGGCGTAGCGCCCGGGGGGGTGCATATATCCCCGTGCGCCAAAATAAGTTGGGGAAAAAAATTAAAAGCTCATTTTAGCTGCAGTTTTGAATTATAAATATAAAAAATATATGGGGGGGGTGCCAAATTGAAAGTTTGTTCCCGGGCGCCGGGAGGGTTCGCTACGCCTCTGGTTGTCTCTCCTGCGTGGCTTGCTTTCCCCATCTGCCCAGAGTTCAAACTTGAGACTTTTCGGTTTAGCAACCATGATCTTTACCAACCCGACCACGTCGACCCCAACATCTTGACCAATCGTCACTAAATACCTGACCCACAGTTAAAAAAAAATAAATTAAATAGGAGTTTTGAGTTTATGGTATTAGGAGAGATATGACTTACGAGCCGGCCCGCAGCATAACATACGCCGCTATTTAGTTGTTTCTAATTTTCAATAATTCATAATTTGTGAATTCGACAGTACCAACGCTGACACTGAAAATATTTCTTTAAAACACTATAAGTAGCTCGTTAAGGACCATAACCCCCCCCCCCCCTTCCTTCCCTCCCCCCCCCCCCCTACGTTTACAATCGTTGGCTCTGCTTGTAAACATTTAGAGTGAACACAGCTCACTAAAACCATGTAGGGGTGGGGAGGTAGGGAGAGCGTTTGCAGCTTGTTTTCTAACGGCTCGAAGAAGAGAATTATATATATAGATAGATTGTCAGGACGGAAGTTGATGATCAAATATTTTATAAACTTGGTGGAACTTAAAATGGCGCCACACTACATACACGGTGAGTATCCGCTCCACTGCCCCATAACCCCCCCCCCTTTCGTCTTCGCCGCTACATATAATTTCTAAATACATTTTACATTTCAAACTAATTTCTGTATACAAGATATATTTAATTAAGAAAACGGTCATAGGCGTAATGTGATGATCTTGAAAACGATTTGGGCGTCCTTTTTGTTTTCTATCGTCTTGTTTGGGTAATTAAAAATATTTCCTTGTTGGAAATAAAAACTTCAGTTTTATAATACCGGTGGAACATAGGAATAAAATGGGCTGTAAAACTTAAGCTCGTTTTTAAAAAGTTTGTGTTTAGTTATGTTGGCAGCATGCACTTGAGCAGGGTAGCAGGGTAACAGGGTAGCAAGGTAGCAAGGCAGCAGGGTACCAGAGTAACAGGTAGCAAGGTAGCAAGACGCGGACTTTAAGTCATCATTAACGGTTCTCAATGTATGTTTTCTGATGGCTCGTCCATAATCGACGTCATACTTCAAGGGTGTGGGACGGTGGACGTATTTGTGTGACGATATGTTACGAGGAGGGGGGGGGGGTGCAGAAAGAAAGTGTTACGTCACTTTTTGCCTTAAAAACAATGTTAGAAATCGAAATTTTAACTGTTGCAAAAGTTGTTGTTTTTTTTAAAGTAAAAACATTTTATAAAAATACAAATAAATGAAATATAAATACAAATATAAAAATAAATATAAATACATTATAAAAATGTATAATAGTATTTATATTGACCGATATTTTAGAACGAAACAGTTATTTTTTAAATTGAAATTTTGAGGGAGAATTGTATGCTAAAGTGAACGTCGTTCGAGAAAGGGGGGGGGGATTTTTAAGACAGTTGGAGGGGGAGGGAGGGGAGAATTGAGAATTACTTTTAAAATAGTGACGTCATGACGTAACGTAGCTTCTTCGATCTGTTGTTAAATATAACAAGGACACCAACCCAAAGGGGGTTTCTAAGCCGATAAGTCTCGAGTTCGAAACCTCGGGCAGATGAGGCTCGATAGCTTAGCAATTACCTGGGGACAGCACCTTTGTAAAATATATAATAAAGTAAAAATACAATCTAAAAATAAATAAATATTATTTGTCTAAGTTTAAAAAGTTTACTTGCACAGTTCAAAACATTCCGCGTAGGTTTGTTTGTTGTTTTTTTTTTTTTTTTTGACATTTTCTTCCGGGAGGGTGGGGTTTACATGAAACTTCCTAAGGGGTCGGGATGGGTTCTCAGGAGAGAGGCCTGTCTGCAAGATACTATGACACAGAGGTCGAACAAACCTGCACCTACTCATTTTTAACATTCGTGCACTCTCTGCACTTATTGTTTTTAATGATTATGTAGCAGTCTTAGCAGCACGCAAGTTGGTGGTGTTTTGTTTTTTTTAATTCGTCTGCAAAACACAATCTAATGAGACACAATCTACTGACACAATCTACTAACGACACAATCTACTGACGACACAATCTACTGACGACACACAATCTACTGAGGACACAATCTACTGACGACACAATCTACTGACGACACAATCTACTGACACACAATCTACTGACACAATCTACTGACACAATCTACTGACACAATCTACTGGCGACTTAGATAATCTTATCATCTTTCTTTTGTCCTCATCAAAATTCCCGACGATTCCAGACGACAAGTTGAAGCACCGGGTTGACAGTCTCTCTATTCTGCCTGCTGCCGTCTCTGGGTAAACAATTCATTTTAAAACAGTGAGAAAGAAAGGCATACAATGATCTGCGGGAGGGAAAAAAATCTGGGATAAATTCAGACTGGCGCAGACGATAATCAGGTCATTCTGACCCAGAGGTACTGACGTAAGCATTGATCGTGTTGTTACAGGGGTTCTAAGTCTGGGGTTCGTTTGGGGTCGGTTTTAGAGGGTTTTTAGTTTGGGGTTGGTCTGAGTCGGGTTTAGTGGGTTCTCGGTCTGGGGTTCGTCTGGGTCGGGTTTAGAAGGTTCTCAGTTTGGGGTTCGTCTGGTTGGGTTTAGAGGGTTCTAGTCTGGTGTTCGTCTGGGTCGGGTTCAGAGAATTTTTAGTTTGGGGTTTGTCTGGGTCGGGTTTAGAAGGTTCTCAACTGGGGTTCTTCTGGGTCGGGTTTAGAAATATAGAATAATGAGATTATGTTATGATTTTACAGGGGTTCATTAGGGCCGGAGTTTTTTTCTTCCTTGTTCTAAACTTGTAATTTTATGTGCCATGTAGGCCTGTTTTTTTTTTTTTTTTTTTTTTTGGATTTGCTTCCATAGCCTTTGTCCAACCAAGAACAAACTACAAGTCAGCTGTTGTTTGATTTTGGAGTTTTCTCTCTTAGAAGAGTGGCTGTCCCCAGCTAACGAGCCTCATCTGCTGGTTGGTTCGAACTCGAGACTTTTCGGTTTTAGCAACCATGAGCTTTACTGACCCGAGCGTTAGGTTTTAAAAAGCGAAATGTTGAGCTTTTGGGAGATTTTGCCAGGGGTTCATTTGGGTTGGGTTTAGAATGAAGGAATAATGAGCTTTAATGCCCCAAATATTCCCAAAATTAAGTGTTTTTAACGTACACAAATTTTGAAAATTCATAATAAAGTACTTTGAAGATCTGCACTTAAAATGTTTAGCTGAGTACCCCAAAATATGGTAGAAGATTATGAATTCATTGTTTATTGTGCTTAAAATATAATAATTTATGAATGGTGGAAATCCTATGAAGGGGTTGATTTTCAAGATTGCCGCTGTTGTCATAGTTACCAAATTTTTTCCACCAATTTTTTCTGTGGTTGTACCTTTTAAATGCTGTAAAGAAATAATTGTTTTCTAAAGAGTATTAAAAAAGTTTTTTTTTTTTTACCGGCGCCTTAATAAAATATTTGAACGTGATCATTTAGATTGCTCATTAAACATAATCGTTTTAAGTTAACAATGAACGTGACCTTTGAACGTGACGTTTGAACGTGATCACTGACCAAGTTCACGGTCATTCAAGGGGTCGTTAAACGGATCATCGAACTTGATCATTGAACATATCATTGAACGTGATCACACTTACAACGTGACCTGGTACGTCGTGTATAATGAACGGCGTGATCTCTAGACTTCTATATCACATTCGCATGTTTTATCTTTGCATGGTGAGTTTATTTTTAATCAATATGTTACTAATACGAATAGAGTATTGAGCAACACACAATTTAATTATATTTTTTTTACAAAATAAAGTTAATAAACTGAGGAAAAACATTTAAGAAGCAAACATTAATAAATCTTGTTAATAACGAAGAAATAAAGTAAAAAAAAAATAATTAAAATGTGTGTTGATAACGAAAAAAATACACCAAATTCATAATTTTAATATAATATTTAATTAATATTACATTCATTTTTAATCAAAATCCATGGAAGTTTCCGATAACTACTGTTGTAATAACACAATTGAGTCCCCATACACCAGAAGTACTTTAAAAGGTGTAAAAAAAAATACTTTTAAAACTGGAATATGACTCATCCAGAATCTAGTGAGCAAAAAATAAATCTTATTATGACGTCGATGGTTTAAAAAAATAGTCATCAAAATGTCAGTTAATTTTGTTGATGTGTCATCAATAGTCTGCTGGAAATATGACGGTGTTGTATTTAAATTGTATTTTTATTTTATTTTTAGTTTTATTTTAAATTTTATATTTAAGTTAATTTTTTATGTTTAATTTTATTTTTAATTTAATTTTTTATTTTTTTAACTTTTTTTTTTTTAAATTTTTAAAAAAATTTTTTATTTAATTTTATGTGTAATTTTTTTTTAGATTTAATTATTTTTTTTTTATCATTTAATTTTTAATTTTTTAAATTGTATTTTTAATTATATTTGTAATCTTATGTTTACTTTTATGTTTAATTTTACTTTAAATTTTATTTTAAACTTTATGTTTAATTTAAATTTTTTTATAATTTTATTCTGAAGTGGATTTAACTCGCGGCTTTTTTTTTCTAATTAGAATACAATAAACATGTTCTCGTTGCACAATGATGTCATACAGGGGCGTAGGTAGAATTTTGTCAATGTATACATGTATAATAAATAAATATATATATATATATATATATATAATATATATATATATATATATATATATATATATATATATATATATATATATACATATATACATATATATATATATATATATATATATATATATATATATATATATATATATATATATATATATATATATATATATACGCATATGTATGTATATATAAATATACGAGCCGACCCGCGGCGTATCATATGCCGCTATTTAGTTGTTTTGTTTTCTACTTTTCAGTAATTCATAATTTTTTAATTCGACAGTATCAATGCTGCCACTGAAAATATTTGCTTTAAAACACTATCAGTAGGTCGTTAATGATGATAACCCCCCACCCTCCTTTCCCCCACCCCGTATCCTATACCCCCCCCCCCGTGAAAGCAGCCTCCTCTTAGTTACCTCCCCTAAGTTTAAAATCGTTTCAAACTAAATTATCTGCCCCTAATAGCCGTCACTAAACCCGGCTCTACGATTGTAAACATTTAGCGTGATCCACAGCTCACAAGAACATGTGGGGGTGGGGTGGTAGGGATATACCTAGAGAGGAAGAGAGAGGGCTGCCTGCTAGGTCGCTTACAGCTTGGTGTTTTCTATTGTCTCCAAGAAGAGAATTATATATATATATATATATATATATATATATATATATATATATATATATATATATATATATATATATATATATATATATATATATATATATATATATATATATATATGATAAGGTGTTGTACATCTTCGGTTCAAGGAACGTATATTTAACACAATTTAATTTTTAAAATAAAAAACAAATTATCCGGTTTTCGTAAACCAAACTTTTAAATACACTACAGTAAAACGTGCATCAGATACTGTACACATTTGTTGTGGGTGTAGCGTTTAGACTATTTAACGCGTTCAGCAAATCCCAGACGCGTGCCGGCAATGTCCGCAGACATTTTCTGTGTGAAAATAATACCCTTAATATGAGCTTGTTGAATTCCTAAACACAATCTTTTTTTTTCCTTCGTTGTTTTTCCCCTTCTACCTCGCCAACCCTCACCCACCCACCCACACACACACACACACACACACACACCACACACACACACACACACACACACACATACACACACTCGCGCGCGCACTTCTCCTCCTTCTCGACATATTATCCTTAGGATGACATTTGCCACAATTTTAGATTAGCATTAATGCCAGACTTACCCCCCCCCCCCACCTACTTGCCATCCCCCACTCCCCACCCCGCCTTCCTCTTCCCGTTTTAACAATGGCATTTTGTCTGACACCTATTAAGATTTGAACTAATAGGAGTGAGTTTCTTTCCTCTCTCCCCCCCCCCCCCCACCCCCACCTCCTCGCATCCCCTCTCCTACGCTACGCCTCCCCCAGAATTAAAATTGGCATTCCGTCTGACACCTATGACGATTAACACTATTATGAGTGAGTTTCCTTGCCCCCACCCTCTCTTACCCCCCAACCCCTCCACCTCCTTGCCACCGCCCCCCCTCCTCTCTACCCTACTCCTCCCCCAGTATAAACAATGGCATTTAGTCTGACACCTATCACGATTAGCACTAATAGGAGTGAGTATCTTACCCCCTACTCTATCCTTCCTCCTCCTATGCCCCCCTCCCCACACCCCCACACCCCCACAAGTTGCCGGCTAGACGTTTAGTCGGGCTCACCTTAAAGGTCGACGCACGTGCGCACCGGGTCATGAGTTTCCCACGATCTACCTATGCGTGTGTGTGTTGTGTACCTGTACGTCGGCTGATAAAGAATGGCAAAAAAAAAAAAAACTTCAACAGAGCAAGGTAAGATGGGCGGGTGGGGGGAGGGGTGAAGATAGTATCAGATTCGCTGTCAGAAACGTCAATATGACTTCCACGTGCATGCACCTCCCCCATCCTCATCCTCATCCCCCTCCATCACGTTCAACTTCTCCCCCTCCCCCACCCTCATCTTCACCTCCTTCACCCACCCTCAACTTCATCCCCCTCCCCCCTACCCTCAACTTTACCCCCCTCACCTTCATCCCCCTCCCCCCTACCCTCAGCTTCACCCCCCCCCCCCCACACACACTCAACTTATCCCCCCCCCCCCATCCTCATCTTCATCCCCATTCCCACCCTCAACTACATGCACCATCCTCATCTTCATCCTTCTTCCCACCTTCAACTTCATCCCCCTTCCCCTCCCCACCCTCAACTTCATCCCCCCACCTCCTACCTTAAAACTCCGCAGGCAATATTTTATTATATTTTTGAGCTATTTTTAGAATCGGAATTTTCCGCCCGTGCCGTTGTGACGTGAGGTAATAAAGTGCTCGATAGGCAGACGACAGCACTAAGATAACTGCCAGCAGAACTGAGTTTCTTATTGGTCCGTGGTGCTCACGCGATTTTAAAAAACATCATTCGCACATGTGAGATGAGCGGTCGTAATTAGGCTTATCGTCGCTCAGGCATTTTTCTAATCCTGGAAGTAATTTTTCTGATTTTATAAAGTCATATTTATTTGTAAGGTCAAGTTCTCGTGAAGTCATACTTTTAAGAAGTCATTTTGTGGGATCAAGTCCACATAAAGTCATATTTTCAAGAAGTCATGTTCGCTTGAAGTCATGTTTTCAACAAGTCATGTTTCGTGGTATCAGGTCGTCATAAAAAGTTTTCAGAAGTCATGTCCTAATAAAATCATGCTTTCAGAAGTCATGTCCTAATAAAATCATGCTTTCAGAAGTCATGTCCTAATAAAATCATGCTTTCAGAAGTCATGTCCTCCAGAGGCATAGCGACTCCTCCCGGCGCCCGGGGACAAACTTTCAATTTGCCCCCCCCCCCCCCCCCCCCCCCGATACATTTTTTTTTTATATTTATAATTCAAATCTGTAACTAAAATGAGCTTTTAATTTCTTTTCCATCCCATTTAGGCGCCCCTAGGGTCGGCGCCCGCGGACATATGTACCCCACCCCGTCGCTACGCCACTGATGTCCTTATTTTCATTCAGCCATGTCCTCATCACATATTTTCATAAATTCATGTCCCCATAAGTCGTATTTCATAAAGTTATGTCCTCATAAAGTCATATCTTCATAAAGTCATGCCATCATGTCATATTTTCATAAAGAGATATTCTTGAAAGATTTCTTCACTAAAATTTGTTTAAACACACCTACAAACAAAACAAGTTTTACAGTAAAAAGGAAGGTCTTCAACCAGGAATTTACACAACGTATGAGCAATGTAATTGGCGTCACTAGGTCGGGTGGCAGGGGGCGTCACTAGGTCGGGTGATACAGGGCGTCACTAGGTCGGGTTACACAGGGCGTCACTAGGTCGGGTGTAATGGGGCGTCACTAGGTCGGGTGGCACAGGGCGTCACTAGGTCGGGTGAAATGGGGCGTCACTAGGTCGGGTGAAATGGGGCGTCACTAGGTCGGGTGATACAGGGCGTCACTAGGTCGGGTGATACTTGGCGTCACTAGATCGGGTAATACAGGGCGTCACTAGGTCGGGTGACATGGGGCGTCACTAGGTCGGGTGACATGGGCGTCACTAGGTCGGGTGACATGGGCGTCACTAGGTCGGGTGATACAGGGCGTCACTAGGTCGGGTGACACAGGGCGTCACTAGGTCGGGTGACAAAGGGCGTCACTAGGTCGGGTGTAATGGGGCGTCACTTGGTCAGGTGATGTGGGGTGTCACTAGGGCGGGTGACACAGGGCGTCACTAGGTCGGGTGGCACAAGGCGTCACTAGGTCGGGTGTAATGGGGCGTCACTAGGTCGGGTGACATGGGGCGTCACTAGGTCGGGTGACATGGGGCGTCACTAGGTCGGGTGATACAGGGCGTCACTAGGTCGGGTGACACAGGGCGTCACTAGGTCGGGTGACAAAGGGCGTCACTAGGTCGGGTGACAATGGGCGTCAATAGGTCGGGTGATACAAGGCGTCACTAGGTCGGGTGATACAGGGCGTCACTAGGTCGGGTGACACAGGGCGTCACTAGGTCGGGTGACAAAGGGCGTCACTAGGTCGGGTGTAATGGGGCGTCACTTGGTCAGGTGATGTGGGGTGTCACTAGGGCGGGTGACACAGGGCGTCACTAGGTCGGGTGACAAAGGACGTCACTAGGTCGGGTGACAGAGGGCCTCACTAGGTCGGGTGACACGGGGCGTCACCCCTCTTCACCAAAGACTATGATCTACTCAACTTCTAGTCAATTCATTGCTACAGCCACACTAGATGGACGACCTGTGCCAAAAGATGTCTCACGTTGTTCAAAGTTATTTAGTTGACCGGACAAGTAAACCCTCTAATTATCTGATTAAATTAAAGTTAGCTTTTTTTACGGTAAGGGGTGGGGGGGGTGAGTGGGGAGGGGTCCCCACTGGAAGCTGTTACACATACTGCGGTCAGCTTCCCAAAGTGTATAAAAGTACGTAACTATATATATATATATATATATATATATATATATATATATATATATATATATATATATATATATATATATATATATATATATATATATATATATATATATATATATAACCTCAACTTTGAAACCGCATGATCGTTCACTATAACCACTCATTTATAAACCACAACAGATTTTTTAAATCTGCGCATGTGAGTCTACCCAGCTCTAATGGGTACTAAAGGAACGTCTACATTCTCAGTGGTGCTTGATTTTTTTACGTTTCACACAAGCCCTAAATGTGTCTTAAGACAAAAGTAAAACCCACATATATTATACCGGTCTAGATGTTGCGAAAAATTGGGCCTGATTTTGAGAGCATTACAAACATTTGTAATATAGGGGAAATAACTGCAGAAATACTAATTTAATTTAGTTTTAAATGGTTCCTTCCCTTGTTATGTTAAACTTTACTAACAATTGAATAAATGTGCTGACAAATTTGCGTACTTTTGCACGCCCATGATTTAATTAACCATAAACATTAAATCTTCTATTGCACGTATAATCAGAAAATATTAACCATTTATGTTTCTCTAGATTTTAGATATTAAGGCGGCTTTTATTTTTCTAACAAATTATTAAGAGATCAGGATGAAATATTCATTTCTATGTATACACAACGCGATCCCGGTTCGGACTTGTGACTGTAGGACGTCCATGAGACCACCCAGCTCTGATAGGAGCCTCTTCTATTGGGGAAAGTGGAGGCGGCTGGGCATCGTGCTGACCACACCATCGATTCATATGGTCGAGGTCAAGAAACATATTAACTCTACTTCATCTGTGTAATGGATTGTTAGTCCTACAGAGGAATCTTAAAATATACACACTGGCAAGAACTCAAACACGCCCGCAAAACAGACACACAGACACACAGACACACACATGCACACACACATACACACATAGCCATAATGTTCATTACTAAGCTGTCTGGTTGTGTAGTTTTCTGTGTGCACACATTTTTAGCGCATTTTTCTATTAATGTATTTTTCTGTGAGCGGAAATTTGTATTTAAGCATTTTATTTTTTATTTTTTTTTTGTGAGCGCTTTTTTTTCAATGAGCGCAATTTTAAATTGATTTGTATGCGCAAATATCTGTGTGCGTATATTTCTGTGTTGGCATAATTTTTTTGGAATGTAATTTTTGTTATGCCTTTTTAGTGCGCATAGTCAATAAATTTGTCTCTTACTGTGTCATTCTCGACACAGAATTCCAGATAAATATTTCAGGTGTGGCTTCATCGCTTGAAAAATACAATGTGAACATTTAATTTTCAATTAATTTTATGTAGTGTGTTGTATTTACTTGCAGGAAGTAGATTTAAAAGTATCTTTTCCCACCCTAGTATGCCAAAAATAAAAAAGTTACTAAACAAACTAAGAGAAAACAATAAAACAAAGCTTGATAAAGCAATTATTTTAAAGAAAACAAAACATGTCGTTTATTCAAAGCATAAAGTAACACGAAGCCCTCAGAATTTAATATTTTCATGAGCTTCGAGAAGTTAAAAAATAAAATTAAATGTCATTTAGAAAAGAATGTAAAGCAATACATTTCGTAAAAACAAAATTTTGTGCTTTCAGTTACAAGTCAAGTGTCACAATTTGGGTCTTCAGACCCTACATCAGCTTAATCAGCTTAAATGTGTACCTGGCATGAATTGGTGACAGCTTAATGGCGTCTTATAATATTAAGTGTAACTCCATTTCTACACTGCCATTTACACAAGGCCCCTGTTTAGGACAGCCGAGGCGTTTTAAGATTTGTTTAACACTTAAAACATTACGACTAACCGTCTTATACAATGAGGTAAATATGGATACTAGGGTTTATTTATAATCCCAACATGGGCTTCTATTACTATTAAATATATGAATTGACTTAAGGAATTGATATCACGTGTCTTTGATGATAAGGGAGGGAGCCCCCCCCCCCACCCTTGATGATAGGGGAGGGAGCCCCCACCCCCTCCTTGATGACAGGAGAGGGAGCCCCCACCCCCACTTGATGATAGGAGAAGGAGCCCCCCCCCCCCCATGGATGATAGGAGAGGGAGCCCCCCCCCCCCCTCACTCCTGCAGACCATAATTCGGATCAGCCTTCCCTGCAAAGAACCCGGTCAGGAAATGCAGGTGAGTCTTGGGGTCAAAGGCCGTGGCCTTGACCGCGGGGACCTTGGCCATGGCCTCGACCCAGGCGCTGAGTTTAGGGAAGGTCTTCTTGTCGATGCCAGCCCTCTGGTCCATGGTGGTCAGCATGGGCATCCGTTCCATGATGGGCCACAGGAAGAAGTCGATCAGGGACGGTTTAGAACCTGGGGAAGATCATAAAAGTAAATGACTGAAACTATAATAAGATTGTGACTCTTCTGGCAATTAGAATACATTTCGTTTAAGTTAATAGGATTATATTTAATTTATTGTCAGTTTATTTCCCTTCGTTTTGCAAATAGGTTAAATATAGAGTAGGTTTTTCATTTATCGTAGATTCATAGCTATGCTTATATAACTGCTACCCCGCATACTTAAAATATTTTATCCTATCACTATTTATTACATGTCTATACATATTAATGGTTAGAGTTTTATTCAGGCGTCTCTTTCTGATAGGGTAGGAGGGCGGCCCCCTCCCCACTCCGGATGAAATATTTAAAATATATAATTTACATAGAAAATAAACTTTAACCTCTAAATTTACGTGTCATCCCCCCCCCTCCCCTTCCAGGAGAAAAATATCTGAAAGAAACACTGTTGACTTTCACATAAGTCCCCCTTAATCCCCCCCCCCCCCCCCACCAACCCACAGTCCTTACTGAGCTAAAAGCAAAAGTATGTCCAAGCTCCTTCGGCCAAATCATTAAAAAATTAAAATACTTTTCATCCAAATTTTAATTACAGCAAACTAATGAAAAACATAAAACATATTTTAAAACATAAAAACATAAAATATATTTTGTTATGTAAAAAAAAAAACAACATCCGCTTTGCTCACCTCCGTAGAATTCACCCTTTCTCTTGACCAAAAAATCCTCGTAGGTCTGGAAGTGTTTGGTCAGTTCTCCCACAAGCTTGTCTCTGTCTCCAGGACTCCTTATAAACGTGTAGAACGTTGTGGTCACCTGGTAAAGATCAGAGACACTTAACAGATCTGGTGTTAGAGACTAGACGATCTTTTGTTAGAAATTCTCTACGGAATTAGGGGTCGTCCATAAATGACGTCACACTCGAAGGGGGAGGGGGTGTCCGTAATTTTGTGACGGTGTGTGTGATGAGGGGTAGGGGGGGGGGGGGTCAGATGGTGTGACGTCACAGTTTTGCATTATTAAAAGCAATGTTAGAAAACGAATTTTAGCCGTTATTTCGTGTTTTAGAAAACTGTTTTAATAAATATTAATAGAAATTGATTAAAATATTCTATGTTGAGAGAGTTCAGACACGATTTTAGAAAAATATATCGATGTTTTAAGAAAAATTCAACTGCAATTTTGAGGGGATTTGTATGCTGAGGTGTGACTTCATTTTAGGGGGGGGGGGTCTGGCTTTTTGTGACGATGTGTGACGGAGGGGAGGGGGGAGGTAAAATACGTCAAAAAAAGCGTGACGTCATTTATGAATGGCCCCTTAGGTTGTTGCACGTAGTTTTTAAACTCTACTAATTTCAAATAAAATTATACCAGAAGAAAAAAATAGATTTTTTTCCCCAATTAGATTGATACCAATATTGTGCCTCTAGCTTCATTAGGAGCTAAGATATAGTGTTTTTTTTTTAATTTGTGGGCGTGGCATGAGCAGCTTAGACCTTCGTAATTCACGTCCATGTTAGTGAAATGTTGACAAAAGGGGGGAGAAGAATTCTAAACACAATTTCAATAACACTATTATACTCAAGCGGTGAACAGTTTGTTCAAGAAATTCTGAAGAACTTAAAGAGTAAAGTTTAAACGCTTGTAGATGTGAGTGTAATCTGTATTTCATTATATTAATAACGCTCATTATAGGGTACATTGTAACACTTCGCCTGCAATAATAGTTACAGTGTATTGTTACAATATACTCGCTTTAATAGTAACTTAGAAAGATATATCTGCACTTACATTACATTGTAACCTTACACTTACATTAACAGTTCTTTCAACAGTACACCTACATTAGCAGTACCCTCTAAAAGTACATCAGCACTAATAGTAACAAGTACATCAGCACTAAGAGTAACTTGTTCAAGTACAACTGCACTAACAGTACCTTCTTAAAGTACACATACATTAACAGTACCCTGTAACAGTTACAGTACACCTACACCAACAGTACCCAATAACACCTACACCAACAGTACCCTGTAACACCTACACCAACAGTACCCTGTAACACCTACACCAACAGTACCCTGTAACACCTACACCAACAGTACCCTGTAACACCTACACCAACAGTACCATGTAACACCTACACCAACAGTACCCAATAACACCTGCACTAACAGTACCCAATAACACCTACTCCAACAGTACCCTGTAACACCTACACTAACAGTACCCAATAACACCTACACCAACAGTACCCTGTAACACCTACACCAACAGTACCCAATAACACCTACACCAACAGTACCCAATAACACCTACACCAACAGTACTATATAACACCTACAACAACAGTACCCAATAACACCCGCCTTAAAACCCTGTAACAGTAAACCTGAATTAACAGTACCCTGTAACACATGTACCAACAGTACCCTGTAACAGTACACCTGCACCAACAGTACCATGTAACACCTACACCAACAGTACTCAATAAAAACTGCCTTAAAACCCTGTAACAGTACACCTGCACCAACAGTACCCAATAACACATACACCAACAGTACCCAATAACACCTACACCAACAGTACCCAATAACACCTACACCAACATTACCCAATAACACCTACACCAACATTACCCAATAACACCTGTACCAACAGTACCCTGTAACACCTACACCAACATTACCCAATAACACCTGTACCAACAGTACCCTGTAACACCTACACCAACAATACCCAATAACCTACACCAACAGTACCCAATAACACCTACACCAACAGTGCCCAATAACACCTACACAAAAAAGCAACCAATAACACCTACACCAAAAGTACCCAATAACACCTACAAAAAAAAAGCGCCCAATAATCTACTCCAACAGTACCCAATAACACCTACACCAACAGTAACCAAAAACACCTACACCAACAGTACCCAATAACACCTACACCAACAGCAACCAATAACACCTGCCTTAAAACCCTGTAACAGTACACCCGCATCAACAGTACCCTTTAACACCTGCACCAACAGTACTCAGTAACACCTGCCTGTAACAGTACACCTGCACTAAAGAGTACCTTGCTCGAGTACTCCAACAACATCCTGTCCAGTGCCCTGATGTAGGGGTCACTGGCCTGCAGCTTGTTCTGAGGGTAGACGTCGTCCAGCCACTCGGACGTGGCCGTGGACTCCCACATGACCTTGTCGTCCAGCTCCAGGGTGGGGACGGTCCCCTCGGGGTTTTTCTTCAGGAACCAGTCCGGCTTGTTTTGGAGGTCAAGGTTAATCACCTCGCAGCTGTGTTTTAATTAATTGATTTATAATTAATTATGTTATCGGTCTTTGTATTAAAATAAAGGCGTGTCACACCTCACACCCGTACCCCTGGTCGCGTCACATATTAGTGACGTCATAATTACTCGCAATCACGATCCGTACTTCCAATTATCAAATTTTAAAATTCGGAAAACTGTTAACCAGAGCTGTTCATCTATTCTTAATACGGGGGCTGGGGCGTGTTCAATACTGTGCGATGCCCAACCTAATGACGCCCCAATATGTCTTTTCAAATACAACCCCCATACCCCCGCCCACCATAGTCTTTACTAATATACACAAAATCCTAACTCTGCTTGACAGCCCAAATGGTACAAGTCTGTAATCAAAATTCAAATTTTTAAAAAAGGGAAGTAACTCACGGAATGTTCTTGTGTGCCAGCACTAGCCTGGCCCGCTGAGCAAAGGGACAGAACCTCATGCTGTACAGACGGAGAACCCCTGGCTTCAGTGGGGGGAAATCCGAACCTAAAAATAGAATCAGAGCACCACAGTGGAATAGAGTCCTTGCAAACACGTGACCTAAATCACGTGATACCTACGCCCGCCGCCACAGTGGTGTACATCAGACGTAAACACAATCAGCTGTTCGCCAGCGCTGGACGTGTTCACCAGCGCTGGACGTGTTCACCGTATGAAAAGAATCGCGCCCGCGGAAAAGGAAAAATATGTTTAAAAACTTGAACTCTTAGGAATTGAAGATCCTTATACAGTTATTGACAGTTTCGTGGATAATATAAATATGTGGCCGAAATTTCTAAATAAAAATACTGTTAGTAATACCGTTTGCGTTTAGAGTTTAAGTAGACGAAGCTGATCAAATGCAGTAATATATTAGAGGTTATCTACTGTGGCAAACGTGAGACCACTTAACTCCTACAAAACCCACACTACAACGGCTAATATAATCCATGGGTAATAACCAATCTGGGTAGCATGTTATACAATTTAAGACCCTTATAATCCAGCAGGGAAGTAATCAGACACATTAATACTGACGTTCAACCCTCATGATGGCTGCCCCCACCTGTATCTAGCCCACAATAAAACCAAAGAGGAGTCTGCCCTGCCCTCCCCTGAAAATGTCTCACCTCCGTGATACCCAGCCCCACAGAGATAGTATTTCTGATATAATTTTGACCCTCAGGGCCCAGCAGGGAGAACAAAGGGGAAAGTCCCACTGCTCTCCCCTCAACACTTCTCACCTCGGTGTCATGTTATGTCATTTATAGCACACACGGCTTATCAGGGGAAAGCATTAAGGCATTAAGAATCTTAACTCTGGACAGCTACACACTAGTATACTAGCTACACACTAGGTGCCTACTGTAAACTACTAGACTGTAGGCCCTATGTAGACCTGCAATTGTATCAATTGTAGACTGGGTCCATTGTTATTATTCTAAACCATCTCACTTATAATGTTTCTAGCTTGATTTGTTTCTTTTATAAACAGTGGATTTAAAAAAAAAATTAGCCTAATCATTAACCAAATAATAATAATGTGGTTATTTGTTGTTGGCTGGTATGATCTAGATTGTACTACTAGGCTACAAAAACTTAGTAGACCAATTACTAGATATGAATTTGAATTTAATTAAACTCAGTCCAGTATCAGATACATATTGCTGTAAAAAGACAACAAAGTAGGTAGGCCTTAGTAATTTATTAAAGCCTTCTACTACAATAATATCAACTACATGCTTGTATAAAGTTTTTACAATTTAATTTAAGTAGCAGATTCTAGATCTAAGTCTAGTCATATAATCTATTTCAATTTCAGAAAATTTCGTTTGCTAAAAAAATGATTAGATAATAGAGCGAGATTTTAGATCTTAGAGACAATTAAATGCTTTATTAGGCCTATTATGACTACTTTTGATTTATTATGGTGTATTTTGAATCGAATGTAGATCTAAAGTAATTAAATTTAAGTAAAGAAGTAGATTCTAGATTCTATGTCTACCCAGCGGAGCCTGGTATTAGGCCTACTATTAGATCTTATTATTCTTATTAGCCTATTACTTTTGACTTTGTCTTTTACTATTAGTATTTGTGAAGGTCGAGCATATTTGTTTTATTAATAGTTATCTTTTATAATTAAAATGAAGTTTATTATTTTACTGTCCTTACATGAAACAAAGTATCGAGAACTGCATTTGATCAGATTCGGCTACTTTAACTCTAAACGCAAACAGTATTACTAACAGTATTTTTATTTAGAAATTTTGTCCACATATTTATTTATACGAAACTGTCAATAACAGTATAAGGATCTTCAATTCCTAAGAGTTCAAGTTTTTTAACGTATTTTTCCTTTTCCGCGGGTGCGGTTCTTTACATACAGTGAACGCGTCCAGCGCTGGTGAACACGTCCAGCGCTGGCGAACAGCTGATTGTGTTTACGTCTTGTGTACA
Source organism: Physella acuta (assembly GCF_028476545.2). Lineage (NCBI taxonomy): Eukaryota > Metazoa > Mollusca > Gastropoda > Physidae > Physella > Physella acuta. Next base: position 77,125 of record NW_026732846.1, on the reverse strand, counting down.
CCACTGTGGCGGCGGGCGTAGGTATCACGAACGGACGTGACGTCATATGAAAGGACTCTATATTGCATTGTCTTATGTCATTGATCTCTATCAAATAGTTATCACTATGTTGACTTTCTATAGTCACCTAAGTTGACTTCATACAAATGTTGACTTAATATAGTAACCATTGTTGACTATAGTCACCAATATTGACTTCATATAATCACAAATGTTGACTTTCTATAGTCACCTAAGTTGACTTCATATAGTTACAAATCTTGACTTAATAAATTAGTCACCACTGTTGACTATAGTAGCAAATGTTGACTTCGTTTTGTCACCAATGTTGACTTCTTAAAGTCATTACTGTTTACTTCATATAGTCACCAAAGTTGACTTCCTATAGTCACCAATGTTGACTTCATATAGTCACAAATGTTGACGTCATATAATATCCATTTTTTACTTCATACAGCAATGGTCACCTCCAGAATCTTGTATATTTAATTACCAAATTTCTATAACATTATTGCCAACCAGACGACAAGACCACTCTCCAGACATGCTCCTACATGTCTTCATATTTCCCCAAATTTCTCGATTAAACTATGGGTATTTTCGATTGTAGGAAAAAAAGTCACAGGAAAAAAAAACACAGGAAAAAAAAACACAGAAAAAAAGTCACAGGAAAAAAAGTCACAGGAAAAAAAGTCACAGGAAAAAAAGTCACAAATATATATTTGCATGATATTTGTTAATACTTTTATGTATTAAATATTTGGAGAGTGCAAATTAACTTAGGATTAATAAATGTAATGTAATGTGTGTAGTCTGTATACGCATAGGAATTTTTATAATTCATCTAAAAAAAAATATTTTTTTATGTAGATTGTAATTATTTTAAACTTAAGTTTAGTAGCATTTAATAGAATGCCCCAAAATCCACGTTTTTCATCGCGTTTTTTTTTAAAATACCAATATTAAATTATCGTGAAATGGTAAGTTCATCTGACTTGCTGCCCTCAACTCATGGCAACAATAGTTATGTTTTGTTCAACCACCTTTATTGCCCACATTTATCACGCTCATTACATAACAAAACTTAGGATCAAAACAGAAAGCCGACAAGGTTCAAAGGCTGTCATTGACGCATAACGTCAACAACACAAATATGTTCGGACAATGCCTACTGAGGAGAGGCCGACCAGAGAATAGCCTACGGCAAAATGTGCCTAAATTTCTTTTATAATTAACTTTTCTACCGCGTATTTAACTAAATACGTAACAAAAGTTGAGATTGTTGTGTTAATTATCTTAGAGTATTTTTACTTACAATTGTTATAAATCATAATCTTAACGTCTGTAAATAATTTATGCTATCAAAAAATACAACCCACAACAATAAACATTCAAAATTTTACAACTTTACAAATTAATAAAAATATTTCTAAAAAGATTGTTGTGACTTTTTTTCTGTGACTTTATTTCTGTGACTTTTTTTCCGATAAAATTTTTCCACTGTGACTTTTTTTCTGTGACTTTTTTTCCTAGCAAAAACTGTGACTTTTTTTCTGTGTTTTTTTTTCCTGTGACTTTTTTTCCGTTCACCGTATTTTCACCCCCTTCCTCCCCAAAATAAACAAATTAATTTAACTGCAAAACGACGAGTAAATTCCAGCTCAAATTTTCGCCACGTCACCCATGTCTAAGCTAACCCCATTGCCATAATCAAACATTTGGCTATCGCCTGTATTGGCATAGCCAGGTCTGTTTGCTGTAACCTGAATGATTAATCGCTGCAGGGGAGATAATCTCACTATTTTTAACGCTTTCAAGATTTAAAAAAATATAACAACGGGAACATGATTTTGTAGTTGATATCTCATACAGAAATTATATTTTTAAAATCTTCATTTCTGACGGCGTGGTTGTGTAGCATATGATTGCTAACTCTAAAAGTATCGAGTTCGAAACCCCCGGGACAGATGAGGCTCGTTAGCTGTAGACAGCAACCCATCTAGGGGAGAAAACTCCAAAATAAAAATAAAAAACTGCTGCCTTGCATATTGTTATTGAATAGATAAAAATCTTTCGAATCAAATCCAGAAAGCAAAGCATGCTAAAGTCTGAATCAACGAGCATATAGTTTTGATACGTAATACTTATTGTATTTGATATAGATCAAATAGATCTAATATAATTAAGATCTAGAAAGAAAAAGACGCCTCAAAAAACTTCGCTCAACTCTACAGAGTATTTATGTAAAAAAAATTAAGTCGCCGACATCCGGACGTGTGAGAAGCCGTGTGCAAGAAGGCGGGGCTGGAGAACTTTAGTCTAATAACTCGGTATATTTGGACTCTGTGTTTGAATGAAAATCGCAAGTCACCGGCGCGGGAGGGAGGGGTGGAGGAATACCAAACAATTAGAACAGACGAACTCTCCCTATTTTACAATCATGTTGCGGTCCAATTTACGGACCACTTTCTGCCCTATAGGTCCTCATGGGCAGCTTTTTTTTTTAAATTAGTGTAACTGCGTTTAAAAAACTAAGATTGAAATTAACAAAACAAAATGTAATCTACTTTCCTACACACTTCACAAGGGTTCTATGTGATACTCAGCGGACTGCATTCTGAGTGGAAACGCCCAGTGTCATGTCCCAATCTCACCCCCCTCCCACCCCGCCGGGATTATGAAATGGTTGATTATTTTATGTCTTATCTTGATAGACGAAAGTTTGAGCAACCCAATACAGCAAGGCGGTGCTAGGTGCTGGAGAACTTTAGTCTCCAATATAATACAAGGTTGTTTGAGTTCAATAAGGGCGAGGTTATCCAAATCTAGACCGTCCAAGCTTTGGTCTAGCCTCGTTTCGACTTCCTTGGAGCTGCATGGTCCTATTAGACGTGCAGATAAAATTGTTTGTTCTTTTATTCCAGCAGTCTTAGTTGTCGTTTGCGGTTCTCCCTGACATTTTAACATAACTAGCTCTTATAGAAGAAAAACACACATTTTTAAAAAAACAAAATTTACCTTCATTCAAAAGTACGTTTTTGAAAGACATTGCGTCATCTGATGTGTGATGCCAATAAGAATGGCTTGTATTTTGTCAGAGTTTGTGTGCTGCCGCTCCCCTTCCCCTCCCCCCCCCCCCCCAATCGTTGCAGCGATCTAGTCCTACACACATGAGTGACGAAACATTTTATAATTTAATAAAGATTTCTTGTATTTCTACACCTTCTAAATCTTCTTCCCTAAATTCGAATTATTTAAATGTAAACAATGCCGGCGCTTTAATTCTTGGATCTTGGTTGTTGGGACGCGGGTTTGTCCACACTACCCCCTGACGCCCCAGGGCGGGCTGTATGAAAGCCTTGAGTGTCCGTTAATCACTCTCCGTAAAGTACGGTAGAACAACTCGCAACGGACCCCCATGTTCTAAGGTAGCCTCTGGGAAACTCGAAGCGCCTAATCGTACTCTAAAGCAGGGGCGCCGGATGACCACCCTGATAAGATTTAATCATCGATTATGGTAGTCCAATGTATCCATAGTGTATGGCGCTCTTTAAAACGAACGTAAGTGTCATAGTGCTCATGGAAGAGCCTGGGACGCATTGGTTCATACGGATCTCCAAGGCGCAGGTTGATGCACCTGGTGTACTTTGATCATTGAATCAAATAGTGCCTTTGATTCCGGTGCAGGACGTCCAATCAGCTGATTCTATATTCTAAGATAACCGCTGGGGAACTATGTGCCTCCGAATATATTTTTTTTTCAATTGCAGAAACCTTCCTAGCAGTATTCAAATCAACTTTACACAGTATAATGGCATTCAGATGAAAGGCGAAAAAAGTAAACCATGCGCTTAATAAGTATTTATTTATTTATTTTAAATTAGTAGCAAGAGCATTCTTTCAGAAATAACTTCAGGGGTAAAGGGATTGTATTCTTTGGCCTAGAATCACCCAAGCTTGTAAATTTAGCGAAAACGTACATCCTTATACACATTACAATTTGTTTAAACTTTAAAGTTTAATTTCAGTTTTACAAGTAAACAAACTTACCTTTAGCGTAAGCTTTTTGAGACATGATGCTGGACGGCTGTCAAATGCTGTATGTTGCTTGCTGTGTGACGACGTCAAATGTTGTATATTTCTAGCGATGCGACTGTAGTATGTTCCAGCTCAACTCAACCAACCCTTTGAATCAGCTCAACAGGCGCCGGCTACCAGTGTACACAGACTGCCACCACGTGATACCAAAGGTAAAGAAATATTCTGCAGGCCCGTGGCCTGTTAGCGCAGTGGTTCTAAATCTCTGGGCAGATAAAGTGTCGTTCATTAATGGCGTCACGGTGTGTTCAGAACTTTGCGACGATGCGATACTAGAAACGTTCGGGAGGGGGAGCAGTTTAAATAAATGAGAGGTAGTCTTTTTTAAAACTTTCGTTTCCTTAATGACAAAACACAATGGTAAATTTACAAATGGAATGGAACTTATTTTTGTCTTTATTTAAGTTGACGGCCGTTTGGCTTTCTGTGTCGACATTATTTTGACAATAGTGGCAGGATGAGGGAGAGGGGGGGGGGGGGGACTGGCTAAAATTGCTTTATGTCAACCCATAACTTCAGCAATTATTCAACACGTAGACATTACCATCTGCCTAAATAGCGCAACGTCACCTAATGATGCTCATCACCGATTATTCAATTAGAAGATTATATAGAGGACAAGGTATATGTTGGAGTTTGTATTCGACCTTCTTGATTCTTTTAATATTCTGTCGTATGTCTTAATACAAACACAATAGATATGTATATACATATGTAGACGTATATATATATATATATATATATATATATATATATATATATATATATATATATATATATATATATATATATATATATATATATATGCGTGTGTGTGTGTGTATACATATAAATATATAAATCTTGTTTATTCTATGTATATATATATGTGTATATATATATATATATATATATATATATATATATATATATATATATATATATATATATATATATATATATATATATATATATATATATATATATATATATATATATATATATATATATATATATATATATATATATATATTTACATGTATATATATACATATGCATTTAAATATATACATTTATATGTAGAGAGGGAAAGAGAGAGACTTTTTTGTATTTATATATAACATGCACTATACATATAAATTATGTACTAATCATCTGTACATATATATTTTGCTGTAAGAGTGTGTTTAAGTGTTTAAGTCTTCCTGCTTTGTGTTGGAGATTACTTGAGTAGATGGAAAACTTACTAAGTTTGTTAAAGAAAAACAAAATTACATATCAAACGTACAATCTATTTTTTCTCAATGATAAAGTTTAATAAAACACATATTAAAATAAAATACACTGCACAAAAAATTGTGATATAAAAAAATGTTCTGTTAATATAGATTTGAATTATTGTATTGATCTTTTTTTTTAAATTCAAAGCAAGGACTTTTATCAGCACATAGTAACAAACAGTAATGAAAAAAGTTTTAACAAATCTTTCCTTGTAAATAGGAATTGGTATGACAAATTTATATATGGGAGTTTTAAACATCAAAACTACTCTGGTTTACAATAATAACAACAATTTAAAAATGTGAGTTTTAAAATAGGTAACAAGTTTTTGAATAAGAAATGTGAAAACTGCAATATTACACACACAAAAATGAAATATAAATACAATGTATAATTTTTTTTTAAGATGCAACAACATCAAGTAAAAACTATATAAACATCAAAAACCTTTAATAATTATACCCAGGAATGTTCACAGAAAATACAATAGCAACACAGGAATGCATGCAACACTAAAACAGCCATTTAGTTGACCTGTGGTTGAACAGTTTTCTTCACACGATATTATCAACCTAAAAATCTAAGCAGAGTAAATTTTGTAAGGAATTTTTTCAATTTTTTAATAAAGTTCCTTAAAATAGATACTGCTATATAATTATATTTAAGCCTTTCAAGAACATACATGCTTTAAAACAAAGTTGGTTACAAAACAAACTGTTGTTTGAACATTACATTTTTCCTTTAAGAAAGTTTTTTTTTCTTAAGTTTTTAATAATTTATGACTTCTAAAAATAATTCATTGCTATTCATTAAGTTAAGATCGTTAGGCTTGAAAAGGGAACTTTACTATTCATTTAGTTAAGATCGTTAGGTTTGAAAAGGGAACTTTACTATTCATTTAGTTAAGATCGTTAAGTTTGAGAAGGGAACTTTACTATTCATTTAGTTAAGATCGTTAAGTTTGAGAAGGGAACTTTACTATTCATTTAGGTCCTAAGTCGTAATTGGGGGTGCCAGCCACAAAGCCTTTCAAAAACTCTGCATGCATCTTGGGCTCCCACATAGTGGCTTGAACTGCAGGAGTCTTGTACATGGCATCATACCAGGTTGCCAGTTTGGGTAACTTTGACTTGTCCACAACAAGCTTAGAGTCAAAGGTGGCCAGGGCAGGTACCCTCTCAAAATGTGGCCAATGTAGAAATCTATCATTGAGGGATTTTTTCCTGAAATAAAAACAACTAAGTTTTAATCAAAATGTTTTTTTTTTAATGATAAACAGTTTGGTGATGGAGAGGACTAAACACTTAGACTAACAGGATACATTTAAACAACACAATTAATTCAACCAAAATATGACAGTGGAATGTCAGAAGATGAGCATTGATTGCGATTATATGAGCAACAAATTATGACATAAAGGTGAAATGATTTTTAAACAAGAAATGTTTATACAGAGAATAAGATTTAAATGTTGAATAAAACATCCTGTTCAATATAGATAAACAATTTCTTTTTTTAGGGTTTGCATGACATTAGGAATTGAAATTAGGCAACAACTAGACTTTTCATACATTTATGTTCATCATGAAAAATGTTCACACTAATATTTTAATAAATATTGTAGGGGCCTATTTTTAAAAACAGAAGTTTAATACTTTTGGTTTTTCTCTAAATTCAGAAAAATAGCTAACCCCCAAGAAAAGGTCCTCCTCTTTTGGCCAGAATATCCTCATAGAATTTAAAATGTTTCAAAAAGTCTTCCACATGTTTGTCTCTTTCTTCTGGCTTTCTCAAAAAACCATAAAATGAGGTAAGTACCTGCAATCAAGGGACACAATCAATTTCAATTTTTAAAAAATGTAATTTTATAAGTATTTGAATAACACCCTAAAGTAGGTATTAAACTACAAAGAAACCATAGTTGTTTTTTTACTTGTATCTATTTTCGGTTAAATCAATTACACTTTTTCTAAAATTAATTTTCTTTCTTGCTTATTGTTTTATTATATACTAATATCTTAGTTAGCTATGTGTTTTGTATAAATACTATACAGGAATTTTTAAAATTCAGTACTAGTACACAGTCCAACATTCTAAAATACTAATGCCCATACTGTTATTTAAATATCTCTTGTTTAAGTTCACACATTTTCATTTTTTAAATCTTTAAGCAACAAATTATTATTTAACTCACTTTCCCAAAATATTCCAGAAGTATCCTATCCCATGCTTTAGTATAAGGATCACTGGATTGCAGTTTGGATTGTGGATACACATCATCCAGCCACTCACAAGTGGCAGTGGATTCATACACAATTTTATCATCCAGCTCCACAGTTGGTGTCTGACCAAACGGATTCTTCTCAAACAGCCATTCTGGTTTTTGGACTAGATTTATGTTAACTGTTTCATACCTGTGAGCCATAAAATCTATTATATAATCGCAGCCTACTATTTAATAGTAAATATGGTTAAAAACTAAAATAGTTATAATACTATCATTAAAAAGTTTACTATTGTTAGACTGAAAATAGTAAAAGCAAATGTAAGAATAAAATCAAATTAAATTGTGTGGGGTTAATGTTTTTGAATATTTCAGCTCCACATTCTCTGTGGTAAACAGTGTTTCTACCAGACTATTTGGTGCGGGGGGGGGGGGTCAGACACTGTTAAAAGTATATATTTTCTATATAAACTGCATTTAGTTCAGAGGGGTGGTATGCTTTCTTCAGGGGGGTGCAACCACCCCCCCCCCCCCAAGAGACGCCATGAAGAAACCCTGGTGGCAAAGGGCAGGTAAATAGTTATATAAGGAACTCCAAGGGTCCTCAGTGAGTCTCAAATATTTGGTCCTTACCCATAGGACAACCATGATGTCCACTTAGCTCTGAGTTACTGCAGTAAGTACATTTATAGTGGTTGCTTCAGGAGGAGGAGGGGGGGTTGGCACTTAAAACTTCCAGGGAGTTACTGAAACTTCTCGTGGAGCAGAAGATGGCAAACGTATACATTTTTTTTTATTTAAATGTATTTTTTTCCCTACCTCAAGTCAAGGGTAGGGAAGGTGAGGGCAGTGACCACTTATAAAAATAATTGATAGGAACACTAAATATAGCTGAAAGTGATACAGTTTTCAATTTGGGGAACATTGGGGGGGGGGGGGTTAGTGCGAGGGGGAAGAGGTGAAAAACACTTCAGCCAACCCTATCAATAAAACAACAAACAATGATTAAATAAGCAGGCAATGATGTTGATTAAAAGAAGAAAAAACTCACGGTATATTCTTGTGTGCCAACACCAGCCTAGCTCTCTGAGCATAGGGACAGAACCGCATGCTGTACAGGCGGAGAACCCCTGGTTTCAGTGGGGGATATGTGGAGCCTTTGCATACAACAAAGAGAAATCGTTCAAAGTAAAGTGACTTACATAATATAAAACAATTTTTATTTGTCAATATCTACTTAAAATCCATTTGATTTCTCGTCATAAGTTCGCCCTACAAGTTTTTGATACATTGATCTAATTATGATTTTTAGTTAAGCCTCCTTTACTACAAATTTATCAGCCCAGAATCGATTAATAAAGTGCGCGAGTATTTATTTAGCGCTGCCGATAACACAATTGGTTTGGGCCTCTACATTCTACATAATCTTTTTTGCTAAAATGTGTAAAAAAAATAATTTAAGACAAGACATATATACTGGTAGAAAATCGGTTATTTCAAGCTGATTTGCCACATTAGACCATAATTTCACTCTAACTTCACTCGTTTGTTTGGCTTGGCTACTACTACTAAATAACTCTTGATTGCCTTGAACTTAATTTAAATATTATAAAAGTCATTATAATAATAGGTCTAGATTAAATAAAATAATGGATAATTATATCTAGAAAGATATATAAACTATTTTGATTATATAGGCCTACCTACCGCTTGTGTATGCTTTTTGACTCATACTTATTACTATTACTATTAATTAAAATTAAATATACGAATTAAATATAAGCATGTATCTTTGCAGTTAAATAAAATCTAGATCTAAAATGCTTTGTTGTTTATGTTTTTTTATTCAAAGTAGTTTATTCTAATCTGTCCGCTGTGCATCTGTCAAAAAATATATTCCAAAAAGTAACTGTCCACATATCAGGTAATGACTAGCTACAGTTGTGTATCGAGGGGATTTTCCTGTTTACATATTCTACAGTGTTTGATTGGCTGCGCGTGGCGATGCGTCTTGCTCAGATCACGTTCTTCGTCACGGAGTGTAAGTACGGCCTTGAGCAAGGTCATCAACCTACTGACCTAGAGCAAGGCTGTCATTGTCAAGTTCGTGAGCAGAATCTACCTGTATTTCATGTCACGTCTTAAAATGTGTCCTTTCCTAATTTAATCTTTTTTTTTCCCTTCAGCGTCAGTTTGCCTTGTCTCCTTGGTGGGTTTGTCTTGCCTCCTTGGTGGTTTAAGAATTACAGTTTTCACTCCTCACTAGAGATTAAATGGACTGTTTTGTTTCCTAATCTGACATATAATTTGTTCTGCAGTGGCGTAGCGAGGTCGGGTGTCACACGGTATGGCACTTAATGTTATCACCCCCCCCCCCCAGAGGCGTAGCGACCCTTCCCAGGGACAAACTTTCAATTTTTTTATTTGCACCCCCCTCAAACTTTCGATTTGCACCCCCCCCCCTCAAACTTTCGATTTGCACCCCCTCAAGTTTTTCTTGATATATTTTGCTATTTTTTTGCCTTGGTGTCACCCCCTCCTAAATGGTGTCACCCGGTGCGGTCCGCACCCCCGACCCCCCCCCCCCCCTCGCTACGACTCTGAGTAATAGCGTACGGTTTATCAATATAATCAAATGAAACTAATGGTAGAGGGTGTTTGAAGAGGTTGTTGCGGTCATAATAAAAAAGTCATTTTTAGATTGAATCCAGGTCTATCAGATAGAGATTAGAAATGTATTGTCAATATCGTTTCTACTGAATCAAAAAAAGCAAGGAACGGTTGGTAGCTGCGAGTGTACTTGTAATTGTTGTAGGGCCTACTATTCGATCAGTTATTAAGGGAAATAACTCAATAAAATCAAAATTCAATAATAACATGATTTTCTAGTGGTGAGGGAAATAAAAACCGTGACGTCAGTTCAATTTAGGACGAATTCTCCCCCCCCCCCCTCCCATATTTTTATTTTTTTTTATTTAAATATAAAACATTTTTCAACCATGCATGAGTTCACTCCTCACTAGAGATTAAATGGACTGTTTTTGTTTCCTAATCTGACATATAATTTGTTCTGCAGTGGCGTAGCGAGGTCGGGTGTCACACGGTATGGCACTTAATGTTATCACCCCCCCCAGAGGCGTAGCGACCCTTCCCGGGGACAAACTTTCAATTTTTTTATTTGCACCCCCCTCAAACTTTCGATCTGCACCCCCCCCCCTCAAACTTTCGATTTGCACCCCCTCAAGTTTTTCTTGATATATTTTGCAATTTTTTGCCTTGGTGTCACCCCCTCCTAAATGGTGTCACCCGGTGCGGTCCGCACCCCCCGACCCCCCCCCCCCCCCTCGCTACGACTCTGAGTAATAGCGTACGGTTTATCAATATAATCAAATGAAACTAATGGTAGAGGGTGTTTGAGGAGGTTGTTGCGGTCATAATAAAAAAGTCATTTTTAGATTGAATCCAGGTCTATCAGATAGAGATTAGAAATGTATTGTCAATATTGTTTCTACTGAATCAAAAAAAGCAAGGAACGGTTGGTAGCTGCGAGTGTACTTGTAATTGTTGTAGGGCCTACTATTCGATCAGTTATTAAGGGAAATAACTCAATAAAATCAAAATTCAATAATAACATGATTTTCTAGTGGTGAGGGAAATAAAAACCGTGACGTCAGTTCAATTTAGGACGAATTCTCCCCCCCCCCCTCCCATATTTTTATCTTTTTTTATTTAAATATAAAACATTTTTCAACCATGCATGAGTTCACATTGTTTAAGCAGATTTTACTTGTGGGTCGCACAAACAACAATCCTCCAATCACATCAAACCCTTTAGAGATGTCTGTAAGAAACTGCTGATGTTGGTTTTGTTTAGGGATTGATCAGCAGCCAAATTGTTATCTAACAACCAGAGTACTCGCGAATTACTAATAAATATATTATCCCTATAGCTAATGGGTTACTTCCCCTTTTTGTAGCTTCATAAAAGCAACAGAAACCTTTCGTTGCATGATTATGAAGGTGGTTAACACATTTTTCAACAACTGCTTTTTTAATAAGTTTATTTCCCATCTAATTACAGTAGGCTAGGCCCAAAAAAAAAAAAACAATTCCATTGCATAAAGACTTAAATTAGTCCTGTAGTTTCGTAACAACAAATCTATAGCATTTCGACAATTTTCAATTACAATTTTTAGAACAATTTAAAAAAAAACAAACATCCGTAATAAAGATTAATTAAATCATATATCTTATGTTATATACTCTGTTATAAATATCAGTTTTGAAGAGTCTTCACATTGCTAAAGCTAATTCCGTTCCTTTAAGAGAGAGTATAACTCACTAATTTTAGCACTGGTAGTAGTAGACTGACAAATCAATAAATTTTAAAAAAAATTAATTATTTTCATAATTATAATTATTTATTCTGTATAAGCACATTCAATCACAAAAAATATCAAAAGACTAGCGACAGTAAAGCACCAGTTGATTCACTACTTTCCAAGAAATGGTTAACCAATTAAAAAAAAACAATTTTATTTTAAACTATAAGTTTACAATGATCCTATCTTATTTATCTTGTTTGAAACCTATAGTGTTAACTTGATAATATATTCATTGAATATTAATGACACTTTGGCAGAGTTCAGCATTGATATAATGATAGGGGAACATCAACACTGCTCATCTTGCATTCCATTAAAAAAGGAATAGGCTCTAAACTTCATTGAAATACATTAACGTAATGGAACAAAATAAGATTGTATCCCTGATATATCTGGTGAAGAAATGGAATTTGATCTTATTCTTTGTGTTTATTTATGGACTCAACAGGTGGATGTGAAAGGTAATCACCACCCCAACCAACATATGGAGGTTAATTTATAACTATAAATAATATTTATAAGCAATACTAAATTAGCATTAACATAGCTTTGTATAACACCTGTATTCAAATTAAAATGAGGTCTGTAAATACTTAATGCAGGGAGAATTATGAAACAGGAAAGGCTGTACATCCCAGACAAATAGACTTAAACAATAAGAATGTACAGCAAAAGAAAACAACACTTGTAAATTGAAGAAAGACAAGGCTTAAAAAAACAATTTGTAGGCTACAGAAACATGATCTTCACATTGTTATTTTGGTTGGTGTAAAGACAAGTGAAAAAATTAACAAAATGTATACAGGTAATCAAATATAAAAATACATAGTTTTCAATTGTATGGCTTTTTCAGAGTAACATATAAACAAGTGCCTTTACATAAAAATGAATAAAGTTTTGTTTGAGATTACATAAAACAATTAAAACATTCATTTTCCAAACTGCCTATATGATAAGAAAAAATCAATGTGTATATTTAAACAACTAAAATGTTTGAGCAAGATTTGGCAAGTTTTCTATAAAAATAAATTTATATTTTAAGTCCTGCACATTCGAGTTTAAGGATGAAGCCTATGCTTTGATAATAACTTTAGTGTTATTAAGCTAAGTGTTATACAATTTAAATCAAGTTTTATTAAAATTTATAAAAAGCGATGCACTTAGGCCCAATTTAATTGATTTTAAAAATCAAGATTATAATTTTCTTTTAAAATTCTTCCATTTATAAGACTATATTTTACTCTTCCAAGCCAACATCATAATTAGGAGCACCAGATGAATACGACTTAAAAAACTCCATCTGGCTCTCAGGACTCATCTTTGTGGCTTTAACAGCTGGAGTTTGTAGCATAGCATCATACCAAGCTGCCAGTTTGGGGAACTTGGCCTTGTCTATAACAAGCTTTGGGTTAAATGTGGCCAGGAGAGGTAACCTCTCCAAATGTGGCCAAATGTAGAAGTCAATCAGTGAAGGGTTATCCCCTGAAAAGTGTTCATGATTTTCATTAAAATTATTTCAACTCATCAAATTGCTTTTCTTTGATTAAAAGTTAACACATGAAATAGATTTTGGCAGTAAAACAATGCAAATAAATAAAAACTTTACCAATAATAGTTTCATTAAAAAACAAACCTCCAAAAAACAGTCCGCCTCTTTTAGAAAGAACTCCTTCATAAAACGCAAAATGTTTCAAGAAATCTTCTAAATGTTTCTCCCTTTCTTCTGGCTGGCGCATAAAACCATAGAATGCAGTTGTTATCTGGGTGAGAATAAACAAACACAAATTCTGAAAATCTTTAAGCACTATTTGAATATAAACAAGCAATTTTTGTTTTATTGTGAAAGAGACATTTTGTTTTATATTGCTCGAGCAATTTTTATTTAATCAAAAAACTTTTTTTTTATGTAAAAAAATATTAAAGAGCTGTTTTTATTTTATATAAACAATTTCTATGCCATGTAATTGAACAATTTGTAATTTATAGAAGTGAAAAATGGTATTTTTGTACTGATCTTTGTTGATACTTCAACTCTTATATCTGACTGTATAGTTCATGAAAACAAACATTATCAGATTAAGTAAGCAAGCTCACCTTTCCATAGTATTCAAGTAGAATCCTATCCCAGGCCCTGGTGTAAGGATCGCTTGGCTGTAGCCTATTCTGTGGGTAAACATCATCCAACCACTCGCTAGTGGCAGTTGACTCGAACACAATTTTGTCATCCAGCTCCAAAATGGGCACTAGACCTAGTGGATTCTTTTCAAAGAACCACTCAGGTTTCTTGGTTAAATTGACGTTAATAGTCTCATACCTGGTTAAGACAAAAAAAAAGTTTATATAAAAATGAAAAAAAAAAAAAAAAAAAATCACTTATCAAAGTAAATATGGTTAAAGAATACCATCAAAATATTATGTACCACAATTGTAGTACAATTATTAAGTATATTTGATTAATTTGGTGACACTGTGGTCAAATGGTATAGTTTACTCCAGCTAATCCGAGTTTGGTTTCCAGGCTCTGATGGGTGCCTAAGTAATGTATGGGAAACTAAGACGGCTGGACTTAGTGCTGAGCACACTATCCCCTTGTATGCAGATGCCATTGAAACAGATGAACTCTACTGCATCCATTGAAACAGATGAACTCTACTGCATCCATTGAAACAGATGAAATCTACTGCATCTGCCCCATGTGCCTTGAGCATGAATGAGAACAGATGATAATGACTTGATTCGCTTAAAATTATAATGTAGGGAATGAAAATTAGTAGGTCCAAATTTATCGGCTTGATCCCAGTAGCCAAGTGTTTTTTCTGTTCTCTATTACAATCTAAATTTTCCCACCCCAATGTCAACTTTATATAAATGCCTATAATCTGGTTACTATAAACTACTGAATTATTTATTCTACATTAATTTGCAAATATTAGTTGGCCTAAACCTTTGATAAAAATTTGTCATTAAGCTTCATGGGATCAGAATATAATTTATGATTTGAGGAGGGCAGCGGAAGGTATGGTGAAAATAATTTTGCATTGGGAAAATTAAATGGAATCTCTTAAACAAGCACAAAATAAAAATATGAAAAACTCACGGAATATTTTTATGTGCCAGCACCATTCGTGTTCTCTGGGCATAAGGACAGAACCTCATGCTGTACAGGCGGAGAACCCCTGGCTTCGTTGGTGGGAATGTGGAGCCTTTTGAAAGTTTAAAGTGGTTTTAATAACTCTTTTTAAGCTTACATATTATTTCAAGTGTAATTTTTTTTTCCTTTTTTTTAAAGATAGCTTTATAAACTTTAATACTTATAGATCTATTCTAGGCCTATCTAAAACTATAAGAAATGAATGAATAGGTAGGGCCTAAATATTGATTTTTTAATAATTCTTTTAAAGGAAAAATTCAAACCTCTGCAGGTTTTTTAAGAAAATCATTTTAATTTTCAATTAGCCTAGAATCTAGTAGCTTATTAGATCTAATAAGAGATGATGGTTTTAAAAAAATCAGGTAAATGAATCAAGAAATTCTTCCATAGGCCTATAAATATATCTATAATATAAGCGGGCTAGTAGTGTTGCAGTCCACCATCCCAATAGATTTTGGAACCATAAAAGTTAAAAGTAAACATCACATGTCCAATGTCATGCTTTTTATTTTTACTTGCATTCCAAGAAGGAATTAATGTTGCAACAATATAATTAGCAAAATGTGAATGCAAATTATGCGGATGTGTAAGAGGACATTATTGTTAGAATATCATAATTAGCATGGATTGATAATCTTTTATTTATTTTATACATTGAACAAACTGTTTACTAATTATTGTTTCTATCTTTCGGTTTTATATTCGTTTACTAAATTGAATCAGGCATGTCTGCCAGTGCTTGGTCAGGGTGCGATTTGGCGCCACGGGCTACACTGTGAGCACTATGCGTTTATATTTGCATTTAAGTTGTGTTTATGTTATGAGTGTTGTGTTTGTGTTTTCGGTTGTGTTTTTTTTTTTTTGGCATTTGTGTTAGTGTTTTCATTTGTGGTTTTTTTTTTGCATTTGTTTTTTCTTTTGTGTTTGTGTGTTGTGTTTGCATTTGCATTGTGTTTTGTTCTGTTCCTAAGTTGGTGCATTTAAAATAGATTTACCGTGGCGGAGCACGGGTATGCAGCTAGTATAATATAACTAAATAACTAGGCATATTCTAGATCTAGATCTAGTTATAAGATATTTTTTTTAGTGTCTTACTTTAGACTAGACTAAATCTAGACTAAAAGTTTAAGTAGTAAAACTAGTAAAAGTATTAGATTCTAGTATTTTTATAATTAAATTTATTATTTATACTATCAACTATCATATGACATAGGTCATAGTAGATCTATCTATAGTCTATAGCAGGGGTCTCCAAACTACGGCCCGCGGGCCGAATGCGGCCCGCGAAGTCCTCTCATCCGGCCCGCGGATATCTTTTTGTCCAAGGAAAAATCGTTTGTTGGTGATGATGAGGAACTTTGCGCAGAAAAATCAAAGACATGCCTGGAAGAAACTGGCCCCCGAACTGAAATTTGATAGTTAATGCGGCCCTCGGACTGAAAAGTTTGGAGACCCCTGGTCTATAGTAATAGTATAGTCTATCTTACATAATCTTAGGGCTTAGGCCCTAACTAACTTATCTATCATATACTATACTCTAGAATAGATCATTATATATATATATATATATATATATATATATATATATATATATATATATATATATATATATATATATATATATATATGGTAATCTATCGTTTTGGGTACGTAAAATCGCCCACGGCTATTTATGTACGAAAACGTTACCTCATTGTCAAGGCTTTAATAGAGGTTTATTGTCATACGTTTGTGTCAAATATTATAGATAAATGAATAATAAACCTAAATCAATGGCTAAATATATCGATATAGGCCAGAAATTAACTTTAAACAGCAGTGTCTGAGAGCAAGATTTGCGATATAAACAGCAGCCATTTGTAAAATAGAGTGGCTTCCCCCTGAATCTGGCGCTAAAAGCTTATAAATATAAAACTTAGACAAGATGGCTGCTATCTGCTATAGTAAATGAGCATGGTTGCATCTGTTGGAAACAGCGCTAGTCTTCATTTATTACGGAAAAGTTTTAATTCAATTGTTTAAAAACAGGTACATAAATGAATCAAGGAAACATTTTAGAATTTTTTAAAACATAAATCCTCCTCAAAATGTGAAATAATTATTAAAATTTAAGGAGTCACCTGTTTTTCACATTACAAATCGCGGGCGATTTTACGTACCCAAAACGATAGATTACCATATATATATATATATATATATATATATTATATATATATATATTATATATATATTTATATATATATATATATATAGGGTATATAATAATAATTAATATAATATATAGGTAATCTATCGTTTTGGGTACGTAAAATCGCCCGCGGCTATTTATGTACGAAAACGTTACCTCATTGTCAAGGCTTTAATAGAAGTATATTGTCATATGTTTGTGTCAAATATTATAGATAAATGAATAATAAACCTAAATCAATGGCTAAATATATCGATATAGGCCAGAAATTAACTTTAAACAGCAGTGTCTGAGAGCAAGATTTGCTATATAAACAGCAGCCATTTGTAAAATAGAGTGGCTTCCCCCTGAATCTGGCGCTAAAAGCTTATAAATATAAAACTTAGACAAGATGGCTGCTATAGTAAATGAGCATGGTTGCATCTGTTGGAAACATCGCTAGTCTTCATTTATTACGGAAAAGTTTTAATTCAATTGTTTAAAAACAGGTATATAAATGAATCAAGGAAACATTTTTGAATTTTTTAAAACATAAATCCTCCTCAAAATGTGAAATAATTATTAAAATTTAAGGAGTCACCTGTTTTTCACATTACAAATCGCGGGCGATTTTACGTACCCAAAACGATAGATTACCAATATAATAATATATAGATCTATAATTATATAGTAGGCCTATATCTAGTTCTAGACTCTAGTGTTCCAGTAAGTTTGCTGCTACAAGACAAACTTTGAATAAATGATTAAATGTAGATCTAGATCAAATTGTTTGTATCATACCTGTTGAATACGACTTTTGAGACATTTTGTTCTTAGTTGTGACTTTGGGAGCAAAATACCTAGAATCTAGAGCAACTGCACTAAAAATGAATCGGAAGTCAGCCGAGCTCGTCTCTTATATCACAAATAATCAGTAGGTCAACCCAACTCACTATGGCCTATCAACGTAAAAAAAAAATTCACCATGATTCAGCTAAAATATATTGTAAACAAGGTCTGTGATAACTTGGGAAATGTGATTGGCTGGGCTAAAAAGATTGTCGAATCAGCGTCGGTCACAACCAATGTCTGACTGTGTGTTGGTTATGCCAGGTCCTACTTTATACTTATCTACGGTGTTGGTAAAATGCATGACGCGGATTGCGAAATCTCAAAGCGATAAAATGCGAGAAGGATGCGAAAACTGCCTCACTATTCAATTTATAAGCTACTTCAGTTAATTTAACCGATTCTTAGATTACCATTACCAAATTCGTTTCATTCTCAAGCATCGTACGAAACATGTGGATTACTCTTTCTGTTGATACATCGGTCCAGAGGCTTCGCAATGCGGGCAGAGTTTCTTCCAAGCCAGAGGCGTAGCGATGGGGGAGGGTGGGGGGGGGGGGGGGGGGAGAAGGGGGGTACATATGTCCCCGGGCGCCAAAATGGGTTATAAAAAACAAATTAAAATGTCATTTTAGCTACTATTTTGCATTATAAATAGTTTGAGGGGGGTGCAAATTGAAAATTTGCTACCGAGAAGGGCGCCAAATTGAAAGTTTGTCCCCGGGCGCCGGGAAGGGTCGCTACGCCTCTGTTCCAGGCATCTCTTCGAACGAAATGAAATTTATATAGAAAGTATATACTTTTAACAGTGTCCGCCCCCCCCCCGAAAATTTCAAGTGCTCCCCCCCCCCACGGAGAAAAAAGTCTGTGAGAAACACTGGATGCGGGGGCGGACCGCACACCATTCAGTGTGTGTGTGTGGGGGGAGGGTGATACCAAGAAAGAAAATTGCAAGATAAAAAGAATAAATATGTTAAGGCCAGTTCAATGAATGGTTAATTATAGCTAACAAGCATTTTAAGCACAAATAATGACGATTCCGACAAGGAAGGTGTGTGTGTGGAGAGGGGGGTGACACCATGACGTAAACATGCAAACTATAGAGAAAACAATGCTACACCCAGCTGTATTAACAACCGACCATAGATAAACATCATTAGTTATAAACGTGAACACTTTAAAGCTTATGGGGTGGTGCGGGAGAGGGTGCCCCCAACTGCAAATTTTAAATAGCACCACGAGGTGCCGCACCGGGTGACACCCGACCCAGCGACTCCACTGCATCAGTCTACTTGGTCTAGACATTCCTTAAAATAACTAAAATGACTAGGCAAATTATGAATGACATGTGAATTTTGGATATGAGTTTAATAAGAAATTGATTAAAAATGAAAGAAGAAAACAAAATAAACAAGATATGCCTATGGCTATAATATGCTGTGTTAGTGGCCTACATAGATAATCCATTTTATAGCGCCCACATACAAAAAAAAAAATCTATTTTAGTTTTTTAGACCCCCTTCCCAAAACTAGTAAACTACTCCATGCTCCCCAAGAAGGGGTGGGGCAGCTAACCCGGACGCCGATCCTGGTTATGGTGTTTACACTATCACATGAAGCCCGGCAGAGGTGGTTCGGTGCCATGTGAAGTCGGGATCCTGTCTGGCTAAGTTGTCTCCATCTTTTCTATGACATAGGTGTTAAAATAACTCTCTTTGTTAACATTGATAAGATGTTTACGGCGCTGTTTTTTTTTAAAACAACTCCATGAAAATCCAGCGCCCCTTCCCCATCTAATTTTCGAACAATCCCCTCTCACCCCATGACTACCACTCCAGCGTCAGCAAATAGTGCTGCTATAAAATGAAGGTGTGCCCTTTTCCTCTAACTGTATTTGGCTCACCACTGGCGTTTGTCACCATACATCCCAGATGCAATGATTATTTTTTTCTGGTGAATGTACTTCCTGACAAATGCAGATTAAAAAAAAACGGCTTGGTCGAATGGTAGAGCTTTTGGCTGCTACTCATCCGAGAGTCTCGAGTTCGGGTCACGGGCTTGAGTCGGTAGAATGCCCCTTAGTCCATCAAGCTCTGATGGGTACCTGATTCACGTTAGAGAAAGTAAAGGCGGCTTGGCATAGTGCTGACCACACTATTCCCTCACGTGTCAATGGTCACTTAGATAAGATGAATTCTACTTCACCTACCCATCGATTGTTAGGTTCGTAAAGGTGCTTAACTTTTTTTAAACGTTGGCCTACTTTCAAGATCGGCTTTAGAGACCTTGTACTTGTATCTGGTTTGTTGTTATCTATCCAGAGTATGTAATATTTTTTATATTGAAAGAAATGTGTTAAAAAGTATCATTATCTCTTGTGGTCAGAATTCGGTTCATTGACTTTATGTAAACTTCATTCAGCAATGGCTTAGAGTAGATAGAAGAATATTGTAATATAGATTACATGCTTTAATTACCCTCTGTTAAAGGTCTATTTAAGATGAACACTGCATTTAAATGTACAGGCCCTACATTTGTATGCTTTCGTGTTTCCAGTAACTGACAAATCATTATATCTACCGTGTGGGCGTCAACATAGAGCCGAACCGATTTCCCCCAAAAGTTGATTTTTTCGCCCTCCACCCCCTTATTAGTTATAAGCCAAAATTCAGCTAATTTAATTTTTATTTTCTAAGTGAAGGGAAACAACTAAATTAACATTTTTGCAAAACCAACCTAGCCCGGTTATATCCCCTTACTGAAGGGGAACTGCTGATTCGCAGGTAGGGCTGTTGACCTTGCAAAAAAAAAACTACCTCCATTTATATATAATCAACATTTACTTTTAAAATATAAAACTAAATATTTAAAATCTTAGATTTCAAAGCTGGATTAAGGTGTTTTCAAGCACTAAATTTTTAAAAATTTTTATTATTGTATTCAAATGTATTCAGATATTTACTTGTAAATATTATATTATTAAGAGAAACATTCCTTTTCAAGGGCAAAAGAAAGCAAAAAACATAATTTGTGTGCAAATGATGAATGGCACATTCACAACTACAGCACAACCTTGAGGGGGCAATGCTCAGGAGAATAAAAAACAGTTCTCAAATTCAAAACTAATGTTTAGGTAAACTTGAAATTCCAAGTATTTTAAAATGAAATAGGACCATAATGAAAGACCATGTCAGTCAATCACAAGAAATCTTGTTTTATTGATCAAAAGTAACTAACAATAATTTTTTAGCAAATATTAATTAAATTTAAATTAGAATGAGGATTTTAAAAATAATTTGTAGATAGCATTTTACTCAAAAGCAACATTCCTTCTCAATAGCTGAAGTGAGTGTGTGAAATATACCGATACTGCCATAATGAAAGGATTGGCAGAAATAAATATTTATATTGGCTAACAGAAAATTGAACTTTTGGAGGTTCATACAACAAAAATTAAACCTACATGCTTTTTTGTGACTAACAAAATGCATGCCCTGTTAACAAGTCAAGTAAATAAAATTTCAAATCATGAATAAATTCACTATTTTATAACTAAATATTAAACATGAAAGTGGCATTATTTATTGTAGGTACCTAACTATTTAAGAGAAAAGTAGCTTATGGCATTTTATTAGTAAAATCAATTACTTAATCTAGCACATAACTATGATGCTTTTTTGTAATAATAATTACAATTTAAATCGGTAATGATAAAATATGTAGGCTTAAAAGCTATTTTTAAAAACGTCCACAGAACACAATTATGCACACGTTCAGTTTTAATGATAATTTTATAAAAGTTTGTTTACAAAATGATGACAAAATTATAATAAATTAAATATTTGTAATACTAATTTAACTCTCATCATCTAAGTCTAGGTTGATGTTTGTGCCAAATTTAGCATAAAGTGCTGTCTTTAGGTCATTCAGTGTTTCCTTGTGGTTTTCAGCCTTCTGTTTCAGAGCCGCAATCTCTTCTAAGCACAGTTCCTTGGCTTTTTCTAGGGCAGACTGAGCATCTTCAACATTCATTTCTACCAAAACTTCCCCAATCTGATATGTACAGAAGGAGTTAAGGAAAAAAGTCTGCAGGAGTAAAAATTCAATTTTCTTAAAAAAACAAATGATAACATAAAAAAATCAGCATAAACTGGAATGTAAGCATTTACACATGCTTGTAAGTGTTAATTGGGTAAAACTATTACAATTCACACATGCTGTTTTAAATGAAAAAATTAAATATGCTTAGTTGGCCTATCGGAAAACTTTACAAGACAATGATTGAATCTTCTAAAAATATTTATTAAGAACTTGTGCTAACAAAAACAATTAATAGTCATAGACAAATGTAAGTGATACTACAGTTACCAGTTTTGATGTTTATTCTTTTAATCTGCTTAATCCTGCGCTTTCAGTTCATTGGGTATTTATGTGTCGAATTTTATTTTTAAAAACACATGCAATTTTAAGGGGGTAGGCTCCGGTAAAAAAACTTTTTTAATACTAGAGAGCAAACAATTTTTTCTCTACAGCTTCATTAAGGTGCATCTGAATATGCATTTAAAAATAATTGATAAATGTTGCTTGGTAACTATGACAACCATAGGATCCAGTAAAAACAAAATTTTTTTGGGAGTTTTGGGGCATTAAATCTAGTGTTTTTGACGGACCCACTATTTGAAAATTCATAAGAAATTAGTTTTAAGATCTGCACTTAAAATTTTTAGCCGAGTACCCCAAACTATGGCAGAAGATTATAAATTCATTGTTTATTGGAATTAAAATGTAATATTTTATGAATGGTTGAAATCCTATGAAGAGGTTAATTTTTCAATATGGCCGCCGTTGTCATAGTTACCAAAACATTTATACCATTTTTTTTTTAGTGGAAATGCATATTCGGATGTACCTTAAAAAAGCTGTAGAGAAAAAAATGTCTGCTCTCTAGTATTAAAAGTTTTTTTTTAACCGCCGCCTACCCCCTTAATAAAAAATATTATTATAATTCTTGTCATTTGAAAAGGATATGGAATAACCTCAGCATCCCCCTCAGCCAGCATTAACTCTTCCTCAGCATCTTTTAAATTCTCTAGCTCTTTCTGAAATAAAATTAAAATATATATATATACATTTTAGGATGGTTTGTTGATTTTGTTGAAAATAAGATAAATTATTAATTCTTTTTTAATCCCATACAAGTGATTTGTATTTAAATGTATACATTTGATCTGTAATTATTATCAGAGTATCATAAATTCTGATGTTTTAAAAGTCTGCTATTAGATGATCTATAGTAGTAG
This sequence comes from Physella acuta, assembly GCF_028476545.2. Classification (NCBI taxonomy): domain Eukaryota; kingdom Metazoa; phylum Mollusca; class Gastropoda; family Physidae; genus Physella; species Physella acuta. The sequence goes on along the minus strand of NW_026732846.1, from coordinate 53,691 downwards.
AGTAGAGCATAAAATATTTGTGAGTATGTGTGTAGTAGAGTAGAGCATAAAATATTTGTGAGTATGTGTGTAGTAGAGTAGAGCATAAAATATGTATGAGTATGTGTATTTCATAATGCTGTATTTATATTTTGAGTGTTGTGTAAAAAGACAGCCTTGAAAGCAAGCCACAGATCAACCAGAGAGAGAATGCTATGAGGTTAAGGATAAGCGCACAGACTCAGAAAATGTCATTGACTTAATTTTAACTCAATGTGTATTGAAACTGTGTTTCTTAAGTTTACTTCTTAATTACCATCATTCATGTTATTTTTCAACTAAAAATTAAAACTGCTAAATTGAGTTATTTCATTTTTAAATTTTTTTAAAGATTTTCAATAATGTAAAATGAGTTTAAAATTTTTTATATCATGACCAGCCATCTTGAGTGAAAGACAGCATAGCATTTTGATCTATAATGATAGCTCTGTGTATAATTTGATTTGTTTGATTTTTTAATTATATTAATGTTGAGTGTAATGTTTAGAAAGTGTAGCTGACCTCTTTGGCTGCTAACTCTTCTTTAAAATCCATAAGACGGGCATTGGTTCGTGCAAACCTGTTGATCTTTTGCTGGTCTTCATATGTAACCTGAGCATCACTCTGTGAAATAAACAATTAGGAGATTTGTACATTTTAAGACATAAACAAACAGACCTACTCACACTATTTAAGGTTGCTGACCTTATGAACCCCCAACCTGGAGGACCAAGTCAGCAGCCTTTGTCCCAGGAGGTGCAACTGGCTAATCTAACTTAACCTATTTACACTGTTTTGTAGTATGAGCTATTATTGTATTAATAATGTTAGCCTAGCTCTAGACTGCCCTACTATTGGGTCTACACTATTAATAAGTCTATGAAATTTATAATTAAAAGAAAATGAATGGGTGGAATGGCCCAGGCAATAAATAGCCTATCGCTCGACCTACTTTCTTTTATCATCATCGTGGTAATGATGGCTGCAGAAAATGACAATATCGTGATTCTGTTTTTTAACAATGTTTGATTGTCATTTCAGAAATATATACTAATAATCGTTATTTTTTTATATTATTCAATGATACCGATCTAATTTTAACAATGGACAATAAGTGTTTGATGCAAGCTTGCCATTTGTACTTTCTTTTTTGGTTTAATCGCTGAGAATAATGAGCGGAACATAACGTGAATTGCTTTATTTAATATTGTTGCAGACTTGCTTAAAAATACTGTAAGCTATAGAAAATTACATATTGCCCCCTACTATAATAATTTCATTAATTTAAAAAAAAAAACATGCAGGATAAAAACAAAACTTTCAAAAAAAACTTTTGCCCATTGTGTTTGGATGGGAAGAAATTTAGCAGACGACACATTTCTGATGAACAGCGATGAACGGTCAATAGCGTCACAACAACGCTCCTTAAAAACTAAACCAACATATCACTGAGTATCAGTCATATCATTGTAGCCATTTAAAAACAAATGCAGTTTTTCACAAATCATTTTCAAAGATATCGATTAAATTTGATAATTGAAATTAGTAACAAATTAAAAGGTAACTAAATACAACTAAATGTAGTTTTTAATTGTTAGTTTAAGTCATCTTGAATAATAATAAATAATAAGTTTAAAATCATAGGCGTCACCCTACAATAAAAATGTAAAAATGAAGTGCCCCATCCATTCCATCATAATTTATTCCCTGGTCAATAATGAGTCAATGACTACACTCTACTCTAGCCTTAGCAACCTGAACAACATCATGAACATGTCATGTCTTTTACTTTTAATAAATGACTTCAAACAAACTTTAAAATTCCATAAATACATTATCAAAGACTAAGCAAGTTGCCTAAATTAAACTGTTGTACTAATAATATTATTAAAGATTTTGTGTAATTGTGCAATCTGTACAAAAACGACTGTAGTTTTACTTTAATGTGGAGAAGTCAAGCGAGTCGAACAGAACAACTGAGAAGTTGTGGATTACAGATGAAAAAAAAAACACCTGACAACACACAAACAACTTTACATTGAATTTTTAGAGTAGAAGTATCGGAGTACTAGATCTAGATCTATATAGTGAAATTCTTTAAAGTAAAATGACGTTTTTCACAACTTAAATGAATAAAAAACATAAAAATGTGTTACTAACGTCTTTCATGGTGGCTGCCATCTTGCGAAAAATTTATTTTTGGCTCGTTTACTTTTTACTGACTGGATCAATCAAAAGCTTTTGGCCTAGGGCCTGAATCTATATTCTAGATCCAAAAATGCAAAAACGTCTAGGGCAGAGTTTCTTCCAGGCATCTCTTCGGGGGGAGGGGGGCTAAGCCCCCCCGAGAAAATTTTACCGCCCCCCCCGAACGAAATGAAATTTATATAATTTATATAGAAAATATATATTTTTAACAGTGTCCGCCCCCCCCCCCCAGAAGAAAGTCTACCGCCCCCCCCCCCCCGAAAATTTCAAGTGCCCCCCCCCCCCCCCGGAGAAAATAGTCTGGAAGATACACTGGTCGTCTAGGGGCCTAGGCTTTGTAAGTTTCGAGGGAGGGGGGGGGCTTATTTGATTTTGTAACATCATTTGAGGGGTCGTCCATAGATCACGTCAGACTACGATAGGAAGAAGTCGTACGTTTGTAAGGATATGACACAAGCAAGTAGGAAGGGGGTCAGTGTGAAATTTGTTAAATAAAAAAAAAGCGTTTAAAGAAAAACAAAAACATCAAACTGCAAATTAAACAGCAATTTTGAGATGGTGATAGAATAGAGGTTTGGCGTCATTCTAGGGAGCAGTCTAGCTTTTTGTGACAATGTATGACGATATGGAGGGAGGAGGTAAAAGTCGGTTTAAAAAACGTGTCGTTTTAAATACAATATAGCCCGTTTCAATAATTTCATATATATATATATATATATATATATATATATATATATATATATATATATATATATATATATATATATATATATATATATATATATATATATATATTCAAAGCAAGCCTTGAAAACGCACTCTATAAGTAAAAACTAAGTTGAATAACATTCGTTTATGGTTAAATTCAAATCTAAGTTAAAGAAAACAACACAGAACTTTCAGAACTAGAATATTCTAAATAATTTTGCATTTTGTAATAACATTCACAAAATAATACAAATTACATACATATCTGAAACTTACATTTATATTAATTAATAGTATCTTGATATATAGACCCTATATATGTTGTTTTTCTAGTTAGGGCCTATATAAAGCATACATTTCAAGACATGGTTACCATCTAAACACGTCACGTTTTTTTACGATATGTTTTGGTGTTTAGTTTAGCTGTAAATAAATGCGAAGTTCGCAAACAAGCGAAGTTACATAATCTGCGTTAAGTAAGACCTCGAGCACACTTAAATATAGATTCTAGATCTAGATCTAATTGAATACCTTTCGATTGTCATCTCTCCTACTTAAGAACATTGTGTGATTTGCAAGTAGCCTACAAGAATGCTTTCACATGTTTCGAGGCTGTCCAGACAGTTAGTTAAAGACGGGAGTCGAGTTTTAACTTCATCGATACACACGACAGCTAATGAAAGCCAAAATCAAGCGTCACAGAAAGAACAAACTGATGGTTAGTAATAGTATAATCTAGATCTAGTTTTAATAATCTAACTCTAAATTAATATATTATAATACTAGATTGTCTTGATCTAGGTGTAATAGTAAATAGTTGTTTTCACTTGGGGGTGGGGGGATTTTTTTGACATCAGTGTCTAAGAAGTAATGACTCAGTCAGTTGCATTGACATTAGTTAGCAAGCCATGAGTGTACTCAGTGTACTGTATTTTAGTTAACTACCAGTAACCTAACAACCCTTTTTAAAGATTCTATTTTTGGAAATCAGTATCTTCAATCATCCTTGTTGGTAAATTGTGAGACGCAAAATGCTGAGGCAATAAATTGCAAGAAGAAAATGCAAGACACACCTGCAGAATCAAGGATAATCATAAATAGCGAGACACAAGTTGCAAGATAATTTTTTGTTTCATGCTTTTGATTGTTTGTTTTTTCACAAGATGCTCGAGAAGAAAAGTTATAAATCAAACACATTAAACATACTAAATGATAAATGTACCTTTAAACAGTTAATCTATCATCTGACCTAATAGTATACCATTGTACTGTCTTACAAGGACTATATAATTTCTATTCATTTTTTACCTGTGCCTACCTTTGGCGTTTAAATAATTGTCAGTCCTGATATCTACTTTTAGATCACACTCAACCTCTTGAGCGGATTAGCAAGAGTGCTCTGACCTACGTAAAAATACAGCCACTCGTTTATTATTATTATAAATACAAATCAAATAGGCCTACAGGCTGAAACTGAGGCATATTATAGGCATAAATAATATTAATTAGGCCTCTACTTTATAGACTTTAGGTCTCTACTTTAGAGACTTTAGACAATGTTGTATTGTCTGTATGCTGTTAAACTTTTAGATTTTGTAAGCTTATTATACCTACACTTTTTAAATATTTTACTTCAACAATAGATGTTGCGACAACTCAGGTTACAAGGCAGATGCCAGCAAGTGACATGAGACCTTTATATTTAGATGCACAAGCCACAACCCCACTGGTAAGCTAAAAACTGTTCCATTTACTGATGGGACACATATAAATTATTATTTGCTGATCAGTATTACACAACAATGCATTCTTGCTCACTTTGCTTTTTTTTTCTTCAAAATTTCCATTGAAGTGTTTATAGCATTGTGATTAAAGAAAAGCTAACAGACAGAGAACAAATATTGCTTATTGGCTTTCATATCAACGATCTTCACCTCATTTAATGGAAAACAGATCATTATTATTGATTTTCTTTTCACTCCTAGGATCCAAGAGTTCTTGACAAAATGCTGCCCTTTATGTTGAGCAGATATGGTAATCCCCATTCACGTACTCATGCCTATGGTTGGGAGAGTGAGGCAGCCGTGGAGAAAGCCAGAAAGGTTAATCGCTGTTCTCAGTAGAAATAATTAATTGTTGTTAACTTGAGTGACTAGTGTAAATATTCACCGTGCTCATGTTATGGTTCTCTTAAAAATGTTCAAGTAATGTTATCTATAAAATTATCATTTTTATTTGAGTAAAAATCTTGTAAAGCAAGCATTTTTTCATCATGGCTATAAAATGTATTTTTTTTCATTAAAGGTAAATTTTCAAATTTATTTAACTGGAAATCAGAATTTTAAATACAAACCAAAGCAATAATGTGCCATGGCCTAAACCTAGTTTATATTGTTTAAATTTCCAGCAAGTGGCCAACTTGATAGGTGCAGACCCCAAGGAAATCATCTTCACAAGTGGGGCCACTGAGTCCAACAATATTGCTGTCAAGGGTGTGGCAAGGTTCTACAAGAGCAAGAAAAACCACATCATCACCACACAAACTGTAAGTGTTGCAGCGCCATCTGTTACATTTTTTAACTTGCTTATACTGCCATTTGATATAAGGGTTGCAGCACTGTTATATTCTTTCTAATACTGCCAGATCATATAAGGGTTGCAGGTGTTATATTCTTTTACTTGCTTATATCAACTGACAGTTGATTTTAAAATTTTAAAGTTTACTTAACACTAATTATTTAATACATTTTGAATGGTGCTAGATCTAAAAAAAATAATGTACATTATATTTCTGTTAAGTAAAGATGTCAGTTTTTATTTACTTCTTTTTTCTTTATTATACCTCAGATGCTTACCAAAATTAATTTAATTATTGATTTTATTTTATATTTTTTTCTCCCGTTTATCGCAACCCTATTTAATAAAACTCTGTTGACCATTTAGGAACATAAATGTGTCCTTGATTCTTGCCGGGCTTTGGAAGCTGAAGGATTTGAGGTGACATACATGGGTGTTAAAACTAATGGCATAGTTGATGTAGAGGTATGAGCCCCACCAGTTTCTGTTCACACTTTTAGTGTACAAAATCTTTAGATTTCAATTTGCAATTAAAGTAATGTACATGAAACATAAAACCTAAGTACTTTTTATTTTGGTTAACCTAAAATAATAATTGTTTAAAATGTAATTCAGGAGCTAGAGAAAAACATTCGCCCAGAGACTGTTTTGGTGTCAGTTATGGCAGTAAACAATGAAATAGGTGTAAAACAGCCCATAGCTGAAATAGGTAAGTCTTAACCTGCTTTAATATTAATTACTCTTTTTATGTTGGTATAGTTTTTTATTTCCAGAATAATTGTGAAATAAATTATTACTTTCAAAAGTAAAGAACTGAGCTTTCCCATTTAGTAATGGTGATATCACTAGACTGTGTCTAAGCCACTATTTTGTTTTACTAACCTGTTGAAACAATGAAAAAAGGTTTGCTACTGCTGACTACCACTGAAACTTCTCTGGTAAAACTGACTACAGGATTTATTATTAAAAACTAAAAAAATTACTTGAAATTTGAGAAAACAATTTAGATTTAAGCATTTATATGTGTTTTTAGAGTTATGTTTTTAGTTTCAAGAAATAGCAATGACACATGTTAAAAACACATTAAAAATTATTATTATAGAAAAAAAAAATTTAATGAATGAATAAAGTCAGCATAGCACATGTTCATATTTTACTTTAGATATTACTTCACATTTTAAAGTATAGGGCCTACGTAGGTTTTTATTTATAGCTAACTCCATAATACTCACCTTATAGGTTAAACTATAGATGCACTTTGCCAGTCCGAAAATAGTTTATTTTTTATTTCCTCGCTGTAATTTTACAAATAGTATACATGCATTTTGCCAAGCCAAAAATTTTATTCCACACTGTGGTTTTTAAAAAATGTATAGGTGCACTTTGCCGAGCTAAGAAAGTTTTCTTCCACACTGACGCTGCCCAGGCAGTTGGCAAGATCCCAATGAGTGTCAACCAGATGAACATTGACTTGATGTCCATCAGTGGTCACAAGGTCTATGGACCAAAAGGTCAGCTGCTTATTTGCTTTTACTTCTTTCTAATTAAATTTTTTTATTTTAATTCTTATATTAGAAGAAAAACTCCACTACACATTTAAGGATAGAACAGTTGTTGCAACAGTCAATATAAAAAATACCAAGTTTTTAATTTTCAAAAAGTTTATAATCGAGTTAGTTTTCTCGTCACATTTTAAAATCCTGAACCTTCGTTGTTGATGTTGTATTTTGATCAAGTTATTAACCTCCCATATAGTCAATTTGTATACCATTTGTATACCATTTGTCTTGGGTGACCATTTCTCACTGAATCTCTCCTGAGCAGGTGTGGGGGCCCTGTTTGTCAGGAGGAGGCCCAGAGTAAGAATAGAGGCGCTACAGAGTGGTGGCGGGCAGGAGCGAGGCATGCGCAGTGGTACAGTGCCAACACCCTTGGTGGTCGGGATAGGCGCAGCTTGTGAGCTGGCACAGGAGGAATTGGCTGTGAGTCAATTATCCTAATTTGTGTCTATGGGAGTCTAAGAGCAAACTTATTTTCCACGTCTTTGTCAGCATATAGTCCAACATTTAGTCAGTTATTCTCTGGACCAACTTTATGTCTGATATTTTTGTCTGTAAGAGTTTTAGTACTAACTTTAAGAAAATTTAGACCAATTCTATGTCCTAGTGATTCTGTTGACTAACTTTATGTCCAGTTATTTGACATTGAGTCTATAGAACCAATTTACTCATTAGCCTAGGGACAACTGCTGTTCTTTTTTTAAACAATTAATTTTTTCCTGCTTTATTACAGTAAATAGTAAGTAAAGTTCCCTTTCAAACCTGACGGTCTATAGAGCAAGTGAAGTAGAGTTCACTTGTTTCTGTGACCTTGGCATATGAAGTGATAGAGTGGTCAGCATTATGCCCAGCCCCCTTTACTTTCCCTAACGTGAGTTAGGTACCCATCAGAGTTGGGTGGACAGTCTACTGACTTTAACCCGGATTCGAACTCGAGACTTACGGGTTAGCAGTCCAGCTCTCTACCGCTTGACTTTATTACACAGCCTCAATTTTTTGCTTTATTTTGTTTAATGCTTATTCTAATTATCTAATAACTTTAATTTCTTCTAATCTTATCTATTTTTAATTTCACTAGTATGATTCCAAGAGAATCGACCAGTTGTCCAAAAGGCTGGTGGACAAAATCATGGAAGCGTGTCCAAAGGTTGTGAGAAATGGAGACAACCAACAGACCTACCCAGGTTAAAAAATTTTTTTTTTATTGAACCTGTTTAGCTTCCACCACACTATAGTGCTAATTTGATCTACACTTTAAGTTGTAGTTGATGCAGGAGTTATTTTAACCACTGGTAGAGTTGGGTGACCTCTCTAAAACTGTCAGGGAGGTAGTTCCAGCACCCTTCTGTTTTAAACACTGGTAGCACCTGATGACCTTTCAAAAATATGTGTTAAATAAAAGTATTGCTGTAATTCATTTGTGTAAAAAAATTATTATTTCTGCAATACATTTGTGTAGAAAAAGTATTTCTGTTTAAATGCATAAAAAGAAATGAAATTCCTCTTAACAGGTTGTGTCAACCTCTCATTTGCATATGTGGAGGGGGAGAGTCTGTTGATGGCACTCAAAGATATCGCTCTTTCTTCTGGAAGGTAAATAAGATTTACTTTTCTTGATGGTCTTTTTTTTTAAAACTCAGGTTTTTGATTTCAGCTCATTAACTTAATTCAGGGGTGCCACTTTTCCGAGATATCCCGGATTTCCGGATTCGAGAATCATATTTTTTTGCCTTTCTGGATTCGCAAGTTTTGAGTTTGAAAATTTCCGGGTTTGCAGTTTTAAAAAAAATTAAGATAGTTTTAAGCTTGAAAATTTTGACATTTTAGAAATTGTTTTTATCGTCCAGACTCCAGCCAGTGACCCTTTCCGCCTTTTGCGCATGCGTCGACAGTACAATATCAACTGCTGTGTAAACCTAGAATTAACATTGTTACGCCGTCACTTTTTCGTGGCCTTTGTCTACCCGACATCAGCAGACGTTTCGGTCACTGCGACCTTAGATTGTCTTCTAGGTCTATCCTAGCTTACTGTGCTCGCAGTAATTAGGCTAATTTTAAAGTTTCACTGCTGATTTTGCCACAAGTTGGGCTTGTGCTTTCAACTCTGAGTTCACTTTTTAATAACTTGACTGTTTTTTTTTTAAATCACAATACATTTTAGTGCTTTTTTACTCTTCATCTATTTTTAACAAGTTCTCCATTGTGCATTACATATTTAGTGACTTTACTTTGAATGTGTCTTTAATCCCATGTTAAATTTTTAAGCGCCTGCACATCAGCTTCACTGGAGCCATCCTATGTGTTGCGTGCCATAGGAGCAGATGAAGATTTGGCACATTCATCCATCAGGTAAGCTGCCATTTTGTAGGGGAAATAATCAAATGTTGAATTTATTTTTACAGAGTTAACTGTTCTTGGTTTGAGCATTATACCAAATCCGTGTCAGTAGTTTTGAAGTTACTACCAGTTTTTTACTTGAAAAATATTTTCTACGTTTGCTGTAAAAAAATTATATTTAACAAAAGATAGGCAACAAATAAAAAACTTTCTCTATCAACTTCAGATATTGTTTCTATTCCATATGATTGTTTAAAGAAAAGTAATGCAGTTACAATATACATTTTTTTTTTAAAGTAAGAAAAATCTTTAGACGAAATAGTCAGTTGTTTTGTTTTACATCTGTTTTCTGTTGTGTGGCTCATGTAAATAATTTTTTGGCTCTTTGAGGACTATACGATTGTGCACTTGATGGTCCTTTTATATATATCTTTGCTGAGTTGAGGTCGATATGTAAATACAAGATATTCCTGATGTGGATCACTAAGTTGGTTCTTGTTTTCTAGGTTTGGCATTGGGAGGTTCACAACAGAGGAGGAAATAGATTTTACAGTGGATCGTTGTATCTCACATGTGAAGAGGCTGAGGGAAATGAGGTAAGTGATGATGTGGGTATGGGGCGATGAGTGGGGCAATGTGTGGGTGGTGTGTGGCAATGTGTGGATGGTGTGAGGTAATGTGTGGGTGGTGTGGGGCAATGTGTGGGTGATGTGTGGGGCAATGTGTGGGTGGTGTGGGGCAATGTGTGGGTGGTGTGGGGCAATGTGTGGGTGGTGTGAGGCAATGTGTGGGTGGTGTGGGGCAATGTGTGGGTGATGTGTGGGGCAATGTGTGGGTGGTGTGAGGCAATGTGTGGGTGATGTGTGGGTGGTGTGAGGCAATGTGTGGGTGGTGTGGGGCCATGTGTGGGTGGTGTGGGGCAATCTATGGGTGGTGTGGGGCAATGTGTGGGTGGTGTGGGGCAATGTGTGGGTGGTGTTGGGCAATGTGTGGGTGGTGTGGGGCAATGTGTGTGTGGTGTGGGGCAATGTGTGGGTGGTGTGGAGCAATGTGTGGGTGGTGTGGGGCAATGTGTGGGTGGTGTGGGCGATGTGTGGGTGGTGTGGGGCAATGTGTGGGTGGTGTGGGCGATGTGTGGGTGGTGTGGGGCAATGTGTGGGTGGTGTGGGGCAATGTGTGGGTGGTGTGGGGCAGTGTGTGGGGCAATGTGTGGATGGTGTGGGGCAATGTGTGGGTGGTGTGGGGCAATGTGTGGGTGGTGTGGGGCAATGTGTGGGTGGTGTGGGGCAATGTGTGGGTGGTGTGGGGCAGTGTGTGGGGCAATGTGTGGGTGGTGTGGTGCAATGTGTGGGTGGTGTGGGCGATGTGTGGGTGGTGTGGGGCAGTGTGTGGGGCAATGTGTGGGTGGTGTGGTGCAATGTGTGGGTGGTGTGGGGCAATGTGTGGGTGGTGTGGGGCAGTGTGTGGGGCAATGTGTGGATGGTGTGGGGCAATGTGTGGGTGGTGTGGGGCAATGTGTGGGTGGTGTGGGCGATGTGTGGGTGGTGTGGGGCAATGTGTGGGTGGTGTGGGGCAATGTGTGGGTGGTGTGGGGCAATGTGTGGGTGGTGTGGGGCAATGTGTGGGTGGTCTGGGGCCATGTGTGGGTGGTCTGGAGCAATGTGTGGGTGGTGTGTGGGGCAATGTGTGGGTGGTGTGGGGCAATGTGTGGGTGGTGTGGGGCAATGTGTGGGTGGTGTGGGCGATGTGTGGGTGGTGTGGGGCAATGTGTGGGTGGTGTGGGGCAATGTGTGGGTGGTGTGTGGGGCAATGTGTGGGTGGTGTGGGGCAATGTGTGGGTGGTGTGGGGCAATGTGTGGGTGGTCTGGGGCCATGTGTGGGTGGTGTGGGGCAATGTGTGGGAGTGTGAGGCAATGTGTGGGTGGTCTGGGGCCATGTGTGGGTGGTGTGGGGCAATGTGTGGGTGGTCTGGAGCAATGTGTGGGTGATGTGTGGGGCAATGTGTGGGTGGTGTGTTGCAAAGTGTGGGTGGTGTGGAGCAATGTGTGGGTGGTGTGTTGCAAAGTGTGGGTGGTGTGTTGCAAAGTGTGGGTGGTGTGGAGCAATGTGTGGGTGGTGTAGAGCAATGTGAGGGTGGTGTGTTGCAAAGTGTGGGTGGTGTGTTGCAAAGTGTGGGTGGTGTGGAGCAATGTGTGGGTGGTGTGTTGCAAAGTGTGGGTGGTGTGGAGCAATGTGTGGGTGGTGTAGAGCAATGTGTGGGTGGTGTGGGGCAGTGTGTGGGTGGTGTAGAGCAATGTGTGGGTGGTGTGGGGCAGTGTGTGGGTGGTGTGAGACAATGTGTGGGTGGTGTGAGGCAATGTGTGGGTGGTGTAGAGCAATGTGTGGGTGGTGTGGGGCAGTGTGTGGGTGGTGTGGGGCAATGTGTGGGTGGTGTGGGGAAATGTGTGGGAGTGTGAGGCAATGTGTGGGTGGTGTGGGGCAATGTGTGGGAGTATGAGGTAATGTGTGGGTGTTGTGGGGCAGTGGGTGGTGTGGGGCAATGTGTGGGTGGTGTGGGGCAATGTGTGGGTGGTGTGATGCAATGTGTGGGTGGTGTGGGGCAATGTGTGGGTGGTGTGACGCAATGTGTGGGTGGTGTGACGCAATGTGTGGGTGGTGTGGGGCAATGTGTGGGTGGTGTGGGGCAATGTGTGGGTGGTGTGGGGCAATGTGTGGGTGGTGTGGGGCAATGTGTGGGGCAATGTGTGGGTGGTGTGACGCAATGTGTGGGTGGTGTGACGCAATGTGTGGGTGGTGTGACGCAATGTGTGGGTGGTGTGATGCAATGTGTGGGTGGTGTGGGGCAATGTGTGGGAGTGTGAGGCAATGTGTGGGTGGTGTGGGGCAATGTGTGGGAGTATGAGGTAATGTGTGGGTGTTGTGGGGCAATGTGTGGGAGTATGAGGTAATGTGTGGGTGTTGTGGGGCAGTGGGTGGTGTGGGGCAATGTGTGGGTGGTGTGACGCAATGTGTGGGTGGTGTGACGCAATGTGTGGGTGGTGTGATGCAATGTGTGGGTGGTGTGAGGCAATGTGTGGGAGTGTATGCTGTATGAGGGTAAGGTCCTATAATTGTCATTGATGTGTTATAGGGATTGTATTGTGGTTTAAAGGGTAAACCATGTGTAGGATAAGGGTGACAGGTGCTGTATTGTGGTTTATCCCTTTACAGTTCATTGAACGAAAAAAGTTTTCAATACTGAACATGTGCTTTTATAATCTTTAACCAAATGTTACTATCATCTTTAACCAAATGTTACTATCATCTTTAACCAAATGTTACTATCATCTTTAACCAAATGTTACTATCATCTTTAACCAAATGTTACTTTTATCATCTTTAACAAAATATTACTTTTATAATCTTTAACAAAATATTACTTTTATAATCTTTAACAAAATATTACTTTTATCATCTTTAACCAAATTTAAAATTACAACCATTTTGTTTTCAGTCCTTTGTGGGAGATGGTCCAAGAAGGTGTGGACCTCAAGTCCATCAAGTGGACACAGCACTAGGCCCTGTGTCACCACTAGGCCTTGTGTCAGCACTAGGCCCTGTGTCACCACTAGGCCTGTGTCACCACTAGGCCTTGTGTCAGCACTAGGCCCTGTGTCACCACTAGGCCTGTGTCATCACTAGGCCTGTGTCACCACTAGGCCCTGTGTCAACACTAGGCTTTGTGTCAGCACTAGGCCTGTGTCAACACTAGGCCATGTGTCAACACTAGGCTTTGTGTCAGCACTAGGCCTGTGTCAACACTAGGCCATGTGTCAACACTAGGCTTTGTGTCAGCACTAGGCCTGTGTCAGCACTAGGCCTGTGTCACCACTAGGCCCTGTGTCACCACTAGGCTTTGTGTCAGCACTAGGCCTGTGTCAGCACTAGGCCTGTGTCACCACTAGGCCCTGTGTCACCACTAGGCCTGTGTCACCACTAGCCCTGTGTCATCACTAGGCCTGTGTCAGCACTAGGCCTGTGTCAGCACTAGGCCTGTGTCACCACTAGCCCTGTGTCATCACTAGGCCTGTGTCAGCACTAGGCCTGTGTCAGCACTAGGCTTTGTGTCAACACTAGGCTTGTGTCACCACTAGGCCTATGTCACCACTAAGCCTGTGTCACCACTAAGCCTGTGTGTCATGCCTGCATGTCAGTGTAATTTGATCAGACCATCCGAACAAGTAAAAGTAAACACCCCCAAGAAGCTACAGAACCTGAATCTCAAGCACTACACATTGTCCTGGTTTATTTTTTTAATGATCTCATACAATGAAGTTATTTAAGTTCTATTCAGAAAATTTATTGCATAATTTACCTCCTTTTTGAATTTACTGATATCAGAGGAAATGTGTTTGGCTGTATACTCAGTAGCTGTTCCACAGTAACTATACCATATAGGTAGTAGCTGTACTGTATATAAGCAGTAGCTGTACTGTATATAAGCAGTAGCTGTTCCTACTTTATAGAGACAGCAGCTGTACTACATTTAGAAAGCAGCAGTACTGTAATATACACATAGCTATACTATGTAAGTAGTAATATTTGTGCAGTAGATATGTCACATATGCAGAATGTGAACTTTACAATGTAGACAGATCACTACAATTTTTTATGGTCCAATATTTACCATCTGTAAATAGTACAAGAGCTATCTTGGTTTTAACTCACAAATAACTCAGGTTGGGAAAAATTTGAAAGCGTGAGCATGAATTGCTAGTGAGCCCCAAACACAGATCAGCTCAAGTATTAAATTGTACATACAGTGACTCAAATGTAATCAGTTGCATTTATAACCCTTACATTTGTGATACCCGTATACAAGTTGTGTAGGAATGTCTGGTGTTGTGTACTTGAGTTTAAGCTGTCTTGAAGCAGGGATTGGAATGTGATGTACATGGTGGGTAGATGTTGTCTAGTTGTCTTAGGTTGAGTGGGGTGGTTATGTGGTGGATGTTATGGATGTGGTGACTGTTGATGTATGGAGCAACAAATGTATAGTGTCACTGGCCATTCATATGTTGCATGCGGTGACTGTTGATTTATATGTTGGATGTGATGACTGTTGATTCATATGTTGGATGGTGTCACTGGACATTCAACAGTTGGATGTTTTGACTGTTGATTCATATGTTGGATGTGGTAACCAGTCATTCAACAGTTGGATGTTTTGACTGTTGATTCGTATGTTGGATTGGTAACCAGTTATTCAAATGTTGCACGTGATAACTGTTGATTCATTTGTTGGATGTGGTAACCAGTCATTCAAATGTTGCATGTGATGACTGTTGATTCATTTGTTGGATGTGGTAACCAGTCATTCAAATGTTGCATGTGATGACTGTTGGTTGATGGAGCAACAAATGTAATTGTGTGCCAGTTGTTTTTTTTTTTTTTTACTCGAGATTAAACCAGAGATTTTTACTTGACCAACACAAAAGGTACTCAGTTGTTACTTGACCAACACAAAAGGTACTCACTTGTTACTTGTGTTCTCAGAGGACTTGAAGCTTGCTGTTGTGATGACCATCCAATGATGGCTCCAATTGGATTGTTTCTTATTAAAACATTAACAAACAAATTTGATTCTTGTTTTTACTATCGTTTTTTTTTTCAATACTCATAATTTTATAGACAAAAATCGTATGTCCTGACCACAGGATTTTAACTACCTCTCAGACTACAGTAGTATTTTGTTGAACTTGGTCATTGACGCCTAATACTGGGCGGTTGACTCGTCTCTAGAAATAAAAAAAAGATTTTTGGCTAAGTGAAGAGTGGGTAGGTCATCTATTAATTGTGTCACATACCTATTCACAAAGGGATTGCTGGGGGGGGGGGGGGGGTGGAGATTAAATTAGCCATCTTTCTGAAATAAATAAGTGAAAAACTGATTCCGTCAGAAAATGCTAAGGTGAAGCCTGAAAAGATTTTTTTAGGGAGTATTACGACGCAGTCTCGAGTTCGAATCCTGTTTCAAGTCAGTTGAACGTTCCTGAGTTCATCCTGCTCTAATTGGTACCTGACACGTTAGGGAAATAAAATAATAGGCTGGGCATAGTGCTGACCACATTATCCCTTCATATACAATGGTCACAGAAACAAGTGAACTCTACTTCTTGCCCCATGGACCGTCAAGCTCCAAAGAAACTTAAGAGTAGGCGCGGGGGAAACAGGCGTAAACTGTGGAAAGTGTCTAGAGGTTGTAGAAACGAGTGTTAAAAAGAAATGTTAAAAGACTAGGGGCCCACAATATTTGTAGAAATGTGGGGTGGGAGGTGAAGAGAGATGGCAAAAATATAAAGTCCGCCCCTGTGTGTAAAGTTAAGCTTTTTAACTTTCACGCTGCTCTATATAACACCCCCCCCCCCCTGCCATTGCATGGGTAACCCCCATACGACTAATATCTTTTTCTTAAAACACGTTTGAACATTTTTGTGCCGATAACACTAGGGGAGAAAGGCGGCACATATAAACGGATCAATAAATGTAATACAAGGGCGTGGAAATCTAAGACTACGTAGTACCATAAGCGAGACCAGGGTTTTACATTTGTTTAGTGTGGTGGGCGTGTTTTGTAGGCCGGTGCGTGCTACCATTCAAAGCGTGGCTGACGATATTTGGGTGTGTTCGTTTGATGTGTTGTAGAACTATAAGAACATTTGGATGTGTTGAGAAAGTAGTTTTTTTGTGTTGTAACCGTCATAAATCATGAATTCGTAAGTTAATTTGTTTTTACTTTTTCGTTACATAGCGTAAAGGCAATTGATGGTTTCTGGAATATCAATTCAATGCGTGTTATAGTTTAAAGTGTTGTTGTAGGAATACGTTTATGTCAAGGCTTTAGGGGGGAGGGGGCTAGTATTACGCTTAGTAGTAGACCTACCTATCAGACTCACGTTAGGGAAAGTAAAGCGGGTGAGCATAGTGTTGACCACACTATCTCTTCATATGCCGAGGTCACAGAAACAGGTGAACTCTACTTCACTTGCTCCATGGGCCGTCAGGTTTGGAAGGGGAACTTTACAGCTTACAGAACAGCACGGCAATAATTCGGCAAGATTTTGTGTGTGCCAATATTTATAGTAATATCGCTACATCATCCCTGAACAGAAGCGTAGCCCAAACCTCACCCTAAACGTAATCCTAAATCCAACCTTGAACCTAAACGTAATCCTAAACCCAACCCTGAACCTAAACCTAACCCCAAACCTGAGTAAATCAGGTAAATTACTATTATATTACTGCTAATAATTTCTTTCGAATATTTCTAGCTTTAATAAAATCGGAAGTAATTTTGTACTTATTTCTCAAATGTTATAAAATATTCAATTTTGGTTGAAAAATATGCTTTCTGGAAACAATTATTTGGAACCAGCTTTTCAAGCCTAATATTTAGAAAAGATAAAAAAAATTAAATCCTCTTTTTTGTTGTTGTTACCACTGGAATTTAGATCTATAGAAGTATAGATTTAACTTACTGACTTTTTAGCGCAATTTCCATTCTGGAGAATTGCGTTTATTAACCCGTCATTTCTGGATGTATGAATGTATGGATGTGTGTTCGCAGCTTTATTAGGCTTTAAGTCGTATCTCCTCCTCAACGAAGCAATATCGAGGACTAGTTCCAAAGCAAATTTGTTGAGCAAGTTACGAGGATGATAATGGGCCAAAAAAATTCCGGAATTCCTTCCTGGATTTCACGGAAAAGCCAAAAAAAATCCTCGAAAAAATGCAGTTTTTGGCCCATATCTCGGCAACCAGACCACTTAGCGACTTGAAACATTTACCAATCGATTCCTGCCATAATTTAGAACAATATTGCCGAAGAAAGTTTTCAAAAATATCCTTTCGTCACAAATTTTAAAATTACATAAACACCTACAAACCGATCGTTCTTCTAGCTTGAACGTACCCCAGCATTAAACGTCAGAGCTATTTTTAGATAACATAAGGAAATTGCGCATAAATGTCACTAGACTTTTTAATTAACTTGTTTAGTTAGGTACAGTCTAAGGTTAGAATGACCAAACCCCCGGTGGGGGGGGGGGGGGGGGTGGGGGTGATTTTAGAAAGTGTGACAACTCACGTTTGTGTTTCAAAAAAATTAAGTTAGAAATGTCTTAAATTTAGCAGTTAATTCGTGTTTTTTTTTTTTTAAAGACTTTATTTAGTAAATAAATAGAAATTGATTGATATTGACTAAGA
Organism: Physella acuta; assembly: GCF_028476545.2. Lineage (NCBI taxonomy): Eukaryota > Metazoa > Mollusca > Gastropoda > Physidae > Physella > Physella acuta. Next base: position 36,040 of record NW_026732846.1, on the reverse strand, counting down.
CATTTTCAAAAGAAATATTTTTTTTAAAGAGCAATTTTGTGAGGAGGGGGGAAGATGTAGGCTAATACATGACGGCATATTAGGGGGTTCTGGCTTCTTGTGTGAAGATGGGGAGGGAGGATGATGAAAACGTTTTTTAAAAGGATGATGCCATTTATGCAATGTTTATTTTTTTGTCCGGGGGGGGGGGGGCGCTTGATATTTTCGGGGAGGGGGGGGGGGCGGACAACATTTTCTGGGGGGCGGACACTGGTAAAAGTATATGTTTTCTATATAAATTCCATTTCGTTCGCGGAAGGGGGGTGCGGCAGAGCCCCCCACCCCCGAAGAGATGCCTGGAAGATACTTGGCGTTTATGGATGACTAGTAAGGAAAAAAGGGAAGGGGTATCTTAATAGTAAATAAAGATTTAAACAAACAAAAAAACAACAACCATGGAATTATAATAAAATATGAATAGACACAGACAATTATAATCGACTAATAAACATCACCGTGTCTATCACTCAAAAAACTTCAACAATTTTTTTTTCTTCTCTCAAACCACCATTCACAGGGCCGGTAAAAAGATGATGTCACCAAAGAAGAGGGCCACCATTCAGTGCGCTATCGTCGGCATGTTCTTTCTGTCCGTGTTCGCGAACGTCTTCATACTGCTGACTACGCGCATGAAAGACAAAATGGAGGACTACGACGGATACGATTACCACGAAACCAACGAGGACACAGGCAAAGATTTGAAACTCTCGGTACTTAGCGCTGCCTTGACCGGAAAAGAAAATGCTTCGCGGAAAGATTTTATAAAATCGTTAGCTGCTTGCATACGCGATAAAATGAAAAAACTCGAAACAGAAAAAGAAAAGCTAACAATTTTGTCATTGCCTAATAATATTAATAATAATTTCGAAAATAACTTTATAATCGACAGCGACGTTATACGATCGATGAACTGGACTCTGAAACGCGAATATATACAACAAAAATCTGTTTTTAAACTGCTAACCAGACCAGTTATCACAACTCATGATTACTCGTACATTCACAACCCAAAAGACGAATGCATCAGGAGAAAAATCGACGTCGTCTTAGCCGTCCCGTCCGCGCCGGATAATTTCGAATTCCGGATGAAAACACGAGAAGGATTAAAAGGCTCTTACTCGCACGAGAGAAGCAACAACGCGACGCTGTTGTTTTTCTTAGGCCGGTCGGATCACCATAACAAGTCCCGACGGTTCCAAGTTCAAATCAACATGGAAATGAGGCGATTCGGCGACATCGTGCAAGATAATTTTATCGACGCTTACAAAAACTTGACGTTGAAAACGGTATCGGTGCTGAAATGGGTCAGCACGTTCTGCTCGCGTGCGAAGTACGTCATCAAATCGGACGACGACGTCGGGATCAAAGTCGCCATTGCGATCAACGCACTGCAACGCTATCGGAAAAATTACGGGAATTTTATTTTAGGGCGGTGGAACACGATGAATATCGTGCAGAGGAATCCTGCTGTGAAGAACTACGTTTCTCCTGACGAATACAAGCCGGCCACCTTCCCGCCCCACGTGCTAGGAGGCGCTATGGGGTTTCCCGTTACCACGGCTAAGCTTCTGTACGAGGCCGCACTAAGGATTCCTAGAGTCTGGCTGGATGACGTGTTTCTCAGCGGGATCTGCGCTCCGCTTGTCAACGTCCCTGTGTTCATGGATGCAGATTTTGATTTTAAACATAGACAATGGACATGAGTGATATTTAAACATAGACAATTGATATGAATGGTATTTAAGAGTGTCAAAGAGTTAGGAAATGAAACTGACCAGCTGTAATTACAAATCTAATGTAAACCTGATGAAATCAATTTAATTAAAAAGAACGACCAAGTGATGAAACATCATTGAAAAATTATCGAACCTGATCTTGAAGCCATACTTATTACCAACTGTGATATTGTGATATTATAGATGTCATTACCTTTTTGTCCTACCTGTTAAGTTTACAAATACGATAATTTCTTTTATTGTTGGTAAAACACGAGACAGATGTCTTTATTTTTATATTATTTATACTGGGTAATTTATCAAATATATATATATATATATATATATATATATATATATATATATATATATATATATATATATATATATATATATATATATATATAACCTAATATATAAGTGACCATTTACGCACTTCCCTCTGCAATATTTTCGGCAACGTCGTCAGCCTGTTCAGCTATATATGGAGAACTTAAAGATACGGACTTTTGTTGAAAATAATATGGTGGATGTTATAAATGTAAAAACTAAATTTTATTTAAAAAAGGAAAAAAAAAAATAAAGGCATATTCGAATGTAGAGAATCAGATTTCTAGTTAAAGTGTTTATTGTTGTGACAAGAACGTAATAAACAATGACGTCACATGCCACATTGTGTGTGTGTGTGATCTATCAAGGAAAGTAATAGGTGCTAAGGGACTAAAGGAAGTAATTTTCTAACACGATTAGATTTTTTTGCACCCCTTTCCTCCAGAACTTTTCAGCTCGCGGCCCCGTTCCAACTAAATCTGCACCCATATATCCTTTTAACTATCTTTAAAAATTGACAGGAATTAAACAATACATTTAAAATAATTAAATCGCATAAATTGTTTAAAAACAGCTATTAAAATTATATTTTTATCAAACTGCGTACAAGAACTCAATTGTTTTTGACTAAAAGTTCCATAAACGAGTGTGCAGAAGTCGATATTGAAACGCCTCTGCAAGGATACATTAAAAATAAAACCTACAATGTCAATCATCACAATTCGTTTATTGGGTTCGACTCATCGACAAAACATGTTCCTACTTCTGCTTTTTGTTTTGTACATGGTCGTATTAATCAGTGCTGATTATCCCATAGGTTTATATGCATTTGTGAGTGTGTATTTTTACTTTCTCGTATACGAAGTATAGAAAAAGTATTGTAATCGTACGCCTCCCTGAGTCGAAAAAAACCCATAGTTTTGCAATCTTATCCGTTTGTCTGTTTGTGTTTGTGTCTGTAAACACGATAACATAAGTACCATTTTACATTCATTTATTGGTTGTTGTTTTTTTTTAGTTTGGATTTTTAAAATATGTCGGGAGTCATTTTGTCGGTAGCCAATATGTCGGGAGCCCATTTGTCGGGAGCCAATATGTCGGAAGCCCATTTGTCGGTAGCCAATATGTCATGAGCCCATTTGTCGGGAGCCCATTTGTTGTGAGCCCTTATGTCGGGAGCCTATATGTCGCGAGTCAATATAACGGGAGCCCATTTGACGGGAGCCAACAAGTCGGGCCCTTTCGACGGGGCTATTTTGACTGGGTCGTTTTGTCGGGGGTCGATTTGACGGGGTCATATTAACGGGGCCGTTTTGACGGGGCCGATTTGTCCTGGGCCGTTTTGACAGGGCACCCCACTATTGGCATAAAAGTAACCATTTTGTCCTACCTCCACTACTATTATAACCTCTTTTTAATGCTTGAATGAAATTGTTTTTTATGAACCAACATCAATTCACAAACATATCAAGCCCTTAACAGCTAAAATCTACCAATTCTAAAATTTTGATAATGTTTAATTTACAACAGTAAAGATCTGTTGCATAAAAGCGAGCACAGAAGTGAAAATGTACGATATACATGATGTTTACAGGATAACGACATTTTGTTTTGATAACCTACAAGCATACTGGAGGTAGGAAGGTACAGCGTGGACCCTTTTCCCCACACACTGAGTTGGAACAGCCTATAACCGACTCAATTATGGAAGTCATAGATAGATGACCCTTAAATTAAAACATACTTTATTTTATAATAGATAAACTAATATAAAAATAAGGCCTGCCGAACAAGAGTGTTGGATAAGCTAACTCTAAAGAATATTGATGAAGGGGTCCCACTGGCAGGTGTCATATTCAATGAGACCGCTTTGCCGGGAGACTTAGTCTCTACAGAAACGGTATTGTCAGTGGTCCTTTTGTCTGGAGCCAAATTGACAGGAGCCTTTTTGTCGTAAGCCAAAATGACGCTAGCCTATTTGTCGGGAGTCGTAAGGACGGGGGCCGTTTTGTGGAAAAAACTAAATGACGAGAGCCTATATATCGGGAGCCAAAATGACGGGAGCCAAAATGACGGGAGCCTATTTGTCAGGAGCCTTATTGACTGAAGCCCTTTTGTCGGGAGCCTATATAACGGGAGCTTATTTGTCGGGAGCCTAAATGACGGGAGCCTATTTATCGGGAGCCTTTATGACGGGGTCCATATGTCGCTGGCCATTTTGACGGGGTCAATTTGACGGGACTCATATGTCGGGGCCGATTTGTCGGGGTCGTTTTGACAGGGCCGTTTTGTCATTGGCCGTTTTGACGCCGCACGCTCGGGCAGATGAGGCTCGTTAGCTGGGGACACCCACTCTTCTAGGAGCGACAACAAATCAAACAACTGTTGCCTTGTAGTTTTTTCTTGGTTGGACAAAGACTATGGAAGCAAATCCAAAAAGAAAAAGCAGGCAGAAATCGGAGTCAATGGTCTCAATTGCGCATAACCAGTTGACACGTATATATAATTGAGTTAAAGGGGATCCCTTCCAACACTAAATTTAAGAACGAAGAAGAAGAGTAACGGCCTATCCAGTTCAGGTGAGGGATATTCCACTAACGTAGAACATGTCCTTTTAACACCCACAATTAATTGAATCAATATGGGCTTAACAAAAGTCCAGTGGCTCTGTTATTTATTTAAAATTAATTATATATATATATATATATATATATATATATATATATATATATATATATATATATATATATATATGCATCCACAAATCACTATAGTCGTTAAGGAACAGATAAGAAGCTTTAAAGACGCTCCGAAAATGTATAATAATTTTTACGAACATAATTACCATATGGATATCTTAAAATATATTGTATGGAACATGCGCATAAACACTGCATAGATGCCGAAGCAATAGACAAAACGATGATGGGTTTATGAATGCCTTTTAAATATATTATATGAACAGATGTATAATTACTTTATAGATGCCCTACAATTTTTAAAACACTTTATGTTATTGCACCTATACATTTTTTTTTGGTGACGGGACAAAAGATCTCATGACAAATAATCTCAGACAAATGATCTCAGGACAAAAGATCTCAGACAAATTATGCCAGACAAAATATTTCAAGGACAAATGATCTCAGACAATTTATGCCAGACAAAATATCTCAAGGACAAATTATCTCAGGACAAAAGATCTCAGGACAAATGATTTCAAGACAAAAGATCTCAGGGACAAAAGATATATGGACAAAATAAATCAGGACAAATGAAAGCATTTCGCAAGTAAGGAAATCAGTCACTCGGGAAAAACGGTAAAAATAACGTTAAAACCCTATCACAAATTATCACAAACGTTTTCACTTACAAAATCGAGCTCCAAGCATGTCATTCTATTCACTCTAAATACTTTCGAGAATTCTTTAAAAAAAATTTCTTTCAATTATATTATTCTTTGGATTCAATTCAGACAATTAATATCAAAAGGTACATCATGGTTTCAAAGCAATCCAAAATCAATCGAATCTACCTATCAACAAATGCGTATATCGTGTTCAAAACAATAACCACATTGACCTGCTGATTCGTAAATCAAATTGAAAACACCAATAAAATATCTAAGACAGTCAAAGCAATAGAAACTGAAAATAAACAAGATTAGAAAAATACTTGAATCGACATTACTAGCCAAAAATCAAAGACCACAAACACAAATAGATGGGAAGGAGGCACTACTTTTTTTTTTTTAAATTTTATCGAACGAAGTGTGTTAGCAACTAGAGAGGAAAGAGTACGCGACTTCCACGAAAAAAATGAAATAATAAAAAATGCTTAAAACTAAATTTCAACAGACTCCAGTCAATATTATAAAAGTACTTTTAGATGACCCAAGAATGCGGGTCTAAGCTATATCTTGTTTAGCTTATACTTAAATTCTACACTGGCCGCAAACTACAATCCAGCACAGCGTAATAATAAAAATGCAATTAGTTAACTGTCATTTAATATGGGGATGTTATGGCCTAAAGCGAATTAACTTGATTAAATTGTCTGAATCGATCAGACTGCATTAATTAAATTAAAATCTGTGAACATAATGACATTTGCATAGTCATGGAAGATGTTACCCACATACACCTCCCTCCTCATTTCAAATTGTAAATGTAATATAATCATCGTTTTTATTTCGTCCTAAATTTTTAGGAATATATATATATATATATATATATATATATATATATATATATATATATATATATATATATATATATATATATATATATATATATATATATATATATATATCCAAATGTAGAAAGGCCAGGTCAGTAATTAGGTAAAGTATTTTATTTAGCTAATCAAAATAATTTTAAAACGTGTTTTAATTATTAAATAATAGTGTTGAATGAAGCCGCGTTAGATCATTACAAAGTTATGTTGAGTGAATTACAAAGTTAAGTTGAGGGAATTTGTGGTAGTGTTGGGTCAAGCAGTGGTAGTGTTTAGTGTGTTTTAGATCATAAAAAAGTTTTACTACGTTATGCAATATTGAATCATGACGCTGACAACGTTTAGTACTTAACGTCATCGCCAATTTTCCGCCAAGATTTTCTTTATCAGAAGCCTCTGTGTGTTTCAAAGAAATGACATTAATCGCGACAAATAGTAAACTGCATATAAAAAACATCCTCCTGTTAATTTTATGCAATTTTCTTTTGTAATATTCCTTTTATTAAACTACGATTGTTTACAACAATTGCTATTGGTTGGGTGCCCCCCCCCCCTCCCATTCAGGCCTGAATCAAGTCGACAAAAACGCCACTGCAAAAATACGTCGACGTTTAAAAAAAAAAGGCGATATAAAACGCAGATGTTCAATCAACCAAGTTTACACGTTGGTATTCCTCGACAGTAGAAAATGTTCCTACTTTCGGTTTGGGTTTTCTGCACGATCTTAGTGTCTCAAATGATTATGGCCGAACATTCTATAGGTATGTATCTCTTAGTTAAATGGGTTTTTTTCAAAACAGAAAATGCAGCAGAAATATATGTATTGTTTAGAAAGATTAACTACAAATTTTTCATACCTTTAAAAATTATCGTTAGTTATTTCTTTTCTTGAGATATTTTTTCCTATATGTCAGCCCTGAAATGGGGGTGGGGGGGGGGGGGGGGTGGGGGGGGGGGGGGAAGGGGGACGACGACTATTCTAATTCCTAAGCTATTGGGTGAGTGAAAGTTTGGCTAAACCCATACTGGTTACACTTAGTCGTTATTAATCCTAATATATTAAAGCCCATGTGCGCACTTCTCTCTCTCTCTCTCTCTCTCTCTCTCTCTCTCTCTCTCTCTCTATCTCTCTCTCTCTCTTTCTGTCCGCAAAATATTTTCACAGGATATCACATCAGAATCTTCAGCGATACATGGAGAACTTGATACGGACTTTTGGATAAACAAAATTTTAATTAAAGAACGAAAATAAAAAATAAAGGCATATTCAAATGTAGAAAAGCAGTTTTAATTATGCAACAGGAAAAATGTTTATAGTTGTAAAAAAGGACGCATAAAACAATGACGTCACATGCAAATTGTTTACAGTAAGGAAAGCACATAAAACTCATGGCGTCATCTTCCTAATTTAGAATATAAAGAAATGAACTATTTCATTCAAATTTGGTTTAGATCTACGTACGCTATGAAATGTATACAATAAAATTTTCTTGGCCTACACTTAAAAAGTTTACTTTATCTATTTGGATTCTAGATCTAGAGATTCTAGATCTAGACTAGATCTACGGAAAAACTAGACTTAGACGCTAAGATCTAGATTTAGACTATGTACTCTAGATTCTATTCCCATAATACATTTCTATATTAAGCTATTTCAGGCCTTAATTATTTTACAAAAATCTTGAGTTAGCTATAGAATTGGCTAACTTGGGATGAATTTTGCTTTGAAAGAATAGGGTTATTCGCGTAAGTTAAGTTTCTTAAATAGGTCTTTTATTCTTCATGTTTCATAAGGTACCATGCGGGTGGTACGGGTTAAATGTGTCGGATTTTTAGCTAATTAGTTATTTCTTTGCTTTGTCACTAATATCGTTCAGCGTGTAGTAAAGCACATTGCGTTTTGACCAATAACTGTTTGGGTTTTAACGTCACTATTTTTTTTACGGTTACACAATCGTACACTACGCTTGAATATAAGGGTTAAAGATTATCTTCTCATCAATTCAGTGTACATATTTCTGATTTTAGTAAGTGATAAAAGCCACCCCCCCCCCCCCATCTAGAAATACCTGGAGAGCGGTTTTTGCCGGTCTCTTTTTCTTAGGGGTACATGTTGTACAGTTTCACAGTCAACACAATCAAGGTAGATAAGAATTAAATCAGTAAGTAAAGGCCTGTAGTCATTTCATTTCTTTAATTTGACCATTTATAATTCAAAACGCTGCTTAATATTAACTTTTAAATAATATGAGTTGGGAGACGCAATTCTTCAGGGTCGTATTATAGGTTGTCTCCCCTGTAGCCTAAATTCTCCTGACTGGTTCCCTCAGTTATTGCCAGAGGAGGTCTTTCCTTTCTTCTACCGAGAGGACCTTCCTAGTTTCCATGAGGTGTGCACCTCCTTGACGAAGAGCTCAATGATGATAGTCGTGGGGTTCAATAGAGAACATTCTGACTTCTTGTCTGGCTTGGGTGCTTGTCTAAACTTAAATCTAGATAGATTCTAAAGAAACATACTACAGAAATAATACAAAAAACTTTCTTTCAGCACTTCAGATGATCTCGGCCCTCGCACACACCGAGAACCTTTTTCATTCTCAACCGCAAGTACGGCTTGGGTGACGGTTGTGGTGTGTTAGTCCTTTTGGTTTTTACAAGCTTTTATTTAACTCACTTCCTCTGTCGTCAGTCGTCAGTCTGTCTAGATCAAAACGCCCGAGCGAAAGTGCAGGCTCTTCTAACTGACAGATGCGGTTCGTAGTTGGTACGTGGGGCAAGACATGAAGACAATGCAACAAGACATTAAATTTGATTTAATTGGTTGCCTGATTAATTTTCTATGAATTAATTTAAACAATTTTTTTTGTCTCTTTTGATTTATCATCAGTGAAATGCTGGGGTGTTTTTTTTTATAAATTGATTTAAGCATGTTTTAGGGACCATTATTTTTTTTATGGTAATAACTTTTATAAGTTGATCATGTTTTTTTAGATTAATTACGACTAAAGTTTTAGTGCAATCGGTCTGGGTTAAGCCACACATGCACGTACCCAAGAGTTTATTCTAATTACACGGATTTGATTAGTACACCGATAAATTGAGCTCAGAATTCTTTTCCATTTGTGAATTTGTCCTGAAATTTATTTCTGAGTTTTTAAATCTAGATATGTTTATTCTAATGTATTTTTTATTTTATTTATCTTTTAAAATGTTTAGATAGCCTCAAAACTAGAACATTGGAAATTGATTTACCAGTCCTGGAATCTTGCAAAGATGCGACGAACGACTCATCAAGGACAATAGTCGTTCTGGCGAGTGGACTAGAGGTGATGTGCGACACCGAAACAGAGGGGGGAGGCTGGACGATGATCCAGAGAAGATTTAACGGACACTTGGATTTCTATCGGGGGTGGGAGGAGTACAAGTTCGGGTTTGGAGATTTGGATAAAGGTGAGTTTTACCTGGGCAACGAGAAAATCCACCAGTTGACGATATCCAGAAGACACGAATTGAGGATCGACTTCACATATAATGGCAAAAATACTACGCGAAATATGCCAAGTTTCAGGTGTATTCAGAGTTAGAAGGTTACAGACTTAACATCAGCGGTTACACAGGCAATGCTGGGGATGCTCTTACTGAACATCACAACAATCAAAAGTTTAGGACATTCGACAGAGACACAAAATTAAATTGCGCCAAGCGTTTCCACGGAGGCTGGTGGTATAATGACTGTCATTTTGCCAATCTGAACGGACTTTGGAGAAATGTCGTGTTCGGCAAGGGTCTCAATTGGTATCCTACGACAGGTTTTTACAACTCGGCTACATTCACGGAAATGAAAATAAGGCAGATTTAAACAATTTTGACATCAAGGAATAAACGAATTTTTAAATATTTTACACTTGTATGTGTTTCATTTCCTTTTTAATTCAATGTTTACTCGAGAATCAATGACGTCATATTACTGTGTGCACACTGTGTGCTTGAGATTATTTTCTACTCTATGCTAAATGTGACCGCGTCATACTTCGTTTTTCAAATTACTGTGCATGTTTTTATTTTGCTTGTGTTTTCTCTAGAGCGTTCTTGTCAGACAGAGCGTTCTTGTCAGACAGAGCGTTCTTGTCAGATAGACAGACAGCGAAACTATTAGAAATTCTTCATCGATACTCTATAATAAAATTACCGCCTAATTAATGTGTCTAATCTAAAAAGTGGTTTTCTTGCAATTTCTTTAATGTGTAACGTTTACCTATCTATCAGCCAAATAGACGGTGAACGTCCCCGGATTCTTTTTTCGGGGTCATATGCAAATGCCTTACGGCCTAAGTGGATGAACACTAACACAACGGCACACTAGGGCTCGAATTCTATGTCTAGGGATAACTAGATCTAGTGATACTATTGTAATTAACATTCATCCAATCTACACACAACCTTTAATCAGCGAACTCAGTTGTGGCAAAACACAAGGCTGAACTAGATAAAATATTTAATGTATAAAATATCAAAATCCAACTTACAAAATGTAGGAAAAACACTATCACAGATTTCTACACTGTCTAAAAATAGCCACAGGCCACACTACACTGCTAAAGCTTCCAGAATTACTTGGCGACAAGTAATATTATACTCGAAGACTAAATCAACTTAAGAAAGCAAGGCACACACAGGACTTAAGTTCTCTCACGTTCAAATGGTCAGACTCTGTTGCCGGACAATATGGACGGCTTGGTCTTAATAGACTGTTTGATCAAGGTAGACGGCCTGATCAAGGTAAACTCGCCCTGTAGACTGCCTCGTGTTGCGAGTGTGCGGGGCAGTTAAAGACTCTTGCAACAGGGGAGATTATCCTCAACTCATGTAGCCATTGGTTGGGATGGTCATCTGATTAGAATCATTCAATCAGATCTTAATGGAAATTTTCTGGGCCCTAGACACCTTAATAAGTCAGTGGAAAAACCCCAGGTGTTGCACAATCATTCCATATAAGGTATTATACAATGTCAAAATGAAAAATGGAACCTGACTCGACCTAAGTAGGTCACATCCCCTCCCTTTTTGGAAGTGACAGATAGGTTCCACAAAAACATACATAAGGAACCAATCTGGCAATGAAATAAAAAAAATGTTTTACAAACGTAGGCAATCAAAATCATAATACCAGATGAAAATATCCCTCACATAAAAGGGAAGTAACTCCAACTTTTACAATTGGTGAAAGGGGAGTAACCCTTCAAAAAGTAATTATACATCAAAATCCCTCAAAAAAGGGTATTACAATATTTCCATGAGGATATTAAAAGTGGTAAACCCGCCAGGGTAAGACCTTTATTTCAATGACTAGCTACAATATCAACTGAGTCATATGAGACATATTATTATAAAAGATTACATATAATCAAAAACCACCTTTAATTAAGGTTCACCTGAAAATAAACAAAATATTCAACAGGATTGGAATTTCGAAAAAATCAAAAATCATACCACTCATTTTCATGTTAAAACACAACACCTGTGTATGGTCCTAATGAACCACAAAACATGACACATGATCGATGTGTACAATAAGATCTTACATCCTTGACAAACAATCAGCCACAACATTATCACTACCCTTAATGTGTGAAATTTCCAGATTAAAATTTTGGAAATATAAACACCATCTCAATATTCTTTGATTTGTCTGTCCTAACTTAGAGGTAAATTTCAGGGGATCATGGTCAGAAAACACTCTGACTGGATTGGTTGAAGAAGAGACATAGACCTCAAAATGTTGTAATGACAAAACCAAAGCTAAAGCTTCTTTTTCAATAGTAGAGTAATTCTTTTGGTTTTCATTTAACTTCCTGGAAAAAAAGGCAATGGGATGGTCAATTCCCATGTTGTCTTCTTGAAATAGGACTGAGCCAATGGCTAAGTTGCTAGCATCAATGGCAAGTTTAAAGGGCTTGCTGAAATTTGGTGCAGCCATAACAGGAGCATTAGATAGAAATGACTTAATGGTTAAAAAAGCTTCTTGACATTTATCTGACCATTCAAACTCAACACCCTTTTTCAATAATGCAGTAAGAGGTTCAGCAATAGCTGAAAATTTTTGACAGAACCGCCTATAGTAACCAGCCATCCCAAGGAACTTTTTGATCTCTTTACAATTTTTGGGAGGTGGTAACCTTACAATAGCATCTACTTTAGCTTCAATGGGTCGAACTTGGTTCGTTCCCACTTGGTAACCCAAATAGGTAATTGAAGCTTTACAGAAATCACTTTTATGTAAGTTTACAGTAAAATTCACTTCAGACAATTTTCTAAAAAGGTTAGTCAACTGAACAATATGTTCTTCAAAAGTATTAGAAAATACAACTATATCATCTATGTAGGCCTCACATTGGTCTATGTCAGCAATGACAGAGTTAATGACCCTCTGGAAAGTTTGACCAGCATTTCGCATACCAAAGGGCATACGTTTGTATCTATAAAAACCATTAGGGGTTACAAAAGCAGATATTTCTTTTGCACGGTCAGATAAGGGGATTTGCCAGTATCCTGAAAGTAAATCAATTTTGGAAATTATCTTAGCCTGACCAACTTTATCAATAACGTCTTCTATCCGAGGTAATGGATAGGAATCAGCTTTGGTGAGCGCATTCACCTTCCTAAAGTCGGTCACAAACCTGAAAGACCCACCGTCTTTCGGTACTAGGAGACATGGGGAACTCCAGTTGCTGAAACTGGGCTCAATGATATCATTCTTGAGCATATAGTCAATTTCATCTTTTATCAAAACAGCTTTTTCCGGATTAACTCTATAGGGGTGTTGTTTAATGGGTTTTGCGTCACCTACGTCTACATCATGAGGTGGAACCTTCGCTTCTTTGGGGACGTCCCCAAAAATAGAGGGAAATGTCTCGAATAACTGAGACAATCTATGGCTTTCCTCTGTGGACAAATGCATAAGGTGGACATTCAAATTATCCAAAAAGGAAGAATTTACCAATTTTGGGGGTTTCAATTTATCATGTATCACATCATCAGAAACATTTGAACATACAGGTAAAGTAATTTTAGCTGTGGAATGAAAATTGTTACAATTATCATAATACTTTTTCAGTGAATTAACATGATACACTGTCTGTTTCTTTCTTCTGTCGGGCGTATTGACAACATAGTTCAAATCACTTAATTTTGAATGCACAGTAAAGGGTCCACAATATCTCAAGGATAACGCATTGTTCAGATTAGGCACTAGCACAAGAACTTTGTCGCCTGGATTGAATGTTCGTTTACAAGAACTCTTATCATACAGTTCTTTCATTCTCACTTGGGCCTTTCTTAAGTTCTTGTGAGCCATTTCGCACACGGCTTTCAGTCGAACGTGAAAATCGTCGAAGTTTTCCACTGGATGATCACTGGTACCTGTCCAACGTTCGTGTATCAGCTTCAGGGGGCCACGGACAGAATGTCCAAACACAAGTTGAAAAGGCGAGTAGCCTAAAGAGTCCTGGACACAGTCCCTCGCGGCGAAAATAATCCAAGGAACAGACTCATCCCATTGGGTGTTACTGTCAGCGAACGTTCTTAGCATGGTTTTGAGGGTTTGGTGGAACCTCTCAAGTACGCCTTGAGACTGAGGGTGGTAGGCTGAGCTGGTGATGTGGGTAACGCCTAGCTTGGCTAGTGCTTCCTGAAAATGGTGACTGGTGAAGTTGCTGCCTTGATCTGTTTGCACGATTCTAGGTAATCCAAAGGTAGTGAAGAACCGGGTCATGGCTCTGACTACAGTCTTTGCCTTAATGTTCCGTAAGGGAATCGCCTCGGGAAAACGGGTACTTGAACACATAAGGGTAAGTAGGTACTCGTTGCCCGCCTTGGTTTTAGGCAAGGGACCTACACAGTCCGTGACGATTTTAGAAAAAGGTTCTTCTAATACAGGAATCGGACTCAAAGGGGCCTTAGGAATTGTCTGGTTTGGCTTTCCGGCCAACTGACAGTTCGTGCAACTTTTACAGTAACGCGACACATCATTTCTCATTTTGGGCCAAAAGAACAGTTCTTTGATCTTCGCCGTCGTTTTAGCGACTCCTGGGTACGCTGACATTGGATGGTCATGTGCCAGCTTAAGTATTTCATGCCGATAAGGTGGAGGGACCCACAGCTGGTTTTTACCCAACCATGGTTCGGCTGGTGAGGCATTCACTGGTATAGCGCGACGAAAGAAGAGGCCGTTCTCGGAGAAATATTCTCCATCGTCAGCTGATAGAGATTTTTCGACCGTTGCTTTGAGTTCCGCGTCGACTTGTTGAGCTTTAATGATGTCTTCCTGAGATATCCTCAGGGGTAAGCCCAAGCTTGTGTTTTCTGGAAGCATAGACTCCAGTTTGGGAGTCGAATTTCTTGACGATGATGGTAGATGTGGTTCAGACGTTGTGTCAGCCAATTGTTTGGTCTGGCTTCTTGTCACCGCACATGCAGGATACAGTTCATAATCATTATCTGGAACTGTTGACAAAGGGTCTGAAACCGTACAGGGGTATACTTTGCTTCCCGCAAGGTCATTCCCTAGAAGTAGGTGTACTCCTGGGACAGGAATACTATCTATCACACCTAAAATGACCTCACCTTCGACGAGATGATGTTTCAGGGCAAACTTGTGTAAAGGGACGACAGTTGATTTTGTCCCCACTCCCTGGATAATGGAAATCCTTCCGGTGTTCGTCTTAGGTGTAATGTCCATTGAACTTTTCAAAAGGAGTGATTGTGACGCTCCTGTGTCTCTTAGGACGGTGATATTCTTCTGAGACAACGGATCACCTGGTTTGCTAATGATGGCTTCGGCAATAAAAGATGAAAAGTCAACTTTTCTCGATCCCTCGAGATCGGTAGACTCGGAAGAAACTGGATGGTGGCGAGAACAGTCAAAATGTGACTGCACATAATGTGTGGAGACTTGACTACCTTCTTGCGGACACTTAGGGTTAGAGTCCTTTAGAATTCTAGAGTTCATATTTGAACCGGCAGCTTGAGGGGATAGAGCATAGTGCGCAGAAGTACGCACCACCTCTCTGTTATATTGACGACGTTTGTAACAGTCTTTGACAAGATGACCAGGTCTTTTGCAGAACTGGCATACCGCTCGACGATTGAGAGTTGATCTTGGGTTCTCTCTGGACTGTGATGCCTTCACGTGTTGGCCAACAGGAGGATTGCTGCCAAAAAGGGGAAGCACGGGGTTGAGGCGGTTTCCTGACACTGGTGGTTTCTTATGCACCAACATATATGTGTCAGCCGACTCAGCAGCCTTCTGGATGTCAGTTATCTTGTTATCCAGTATGTGTAGTCGTATCTCTTCAGGCAGGGACGATAGGAATTCTTCCCTTAGGATAAGTGACCTGAGCTTCTCAAACTCAGAAATTTCCTCCGAGTGTAGCCACCTTGAGAATATTTTCTCCTTTTCAAAGAGAAATTCCACATATGATTGAGTGGGTAACTTGCGGAGTGTTCGGAATTTTGTCCGATAAGCCTCAGGCGTCAGTTCGTAGGCCTTCAAAATGGCAGTCTTGACCAAACTATAGTTATTTTGAACGTCGTGAGAGAGTGCCTGGTATGTTTTTGCAGCTTTCCCAGTAAGGACAGAGCTCAATAAAGCAGTAATGGAAGATTCGGGCCATTCACATGTCTTCGCTAAACTCTCAAACGAGTTAAAGAAAACGACCAAATCTGTTTCATCAAATTTAGGAACTAATTTCCCAAATTTGGCAATCACTTGCCCTACCGACAACTTTTTTGGATCTACCAGAGAAGTAACATCACTAACTTGACCAAATTCTGATTCCAACCTCCTCCTATCTAAAGCAATTTTAACCTCTAACTCCTGTTCTTTTAATGCCTTCTCTAAAGCAACTTTCTCCTCGCGGAGTAATACACCAGCCAACAAACTTTCATCAAATACCCCTTCATTAATAAAATGAACAACAACTTTATCTCTCAACACCTCTGACTTCTGCGTAACAGAATAATCCAATTTCAATTCCTTAACAACACTAATCAAAACTTTTCTACTCAACTTCTCGACCTCTTCAAAATTAGGATTAGCCAAAAAAGACTCCATAACACTAACTTTCAAATCACAACAAGCCTAGGTTCACTAACTTAACACACAGCGTTGGGCCGTGTACTTGACCTCTTCAATCTAGGACAACACGTCTGGCTATTGACCTAGATAACTCTATGCTTGCGCGCGTTGTAAGAACACTGCGCTACTGGATATAAAAACAACTAAATCCAACTAACCTTAGTATTCAACTGATATAACCAACAACTGGAACGACAGATTAAATCTCGGCGAGCCCCCACTTTGTAACGTTTACCTATCTATCAGCCAAATAGACGGTGAACGTCCCCGGATTCTTTTTTCGGGGTCATATGCAAATGCCTTACGGCCTAAGTGGATGAACACTAACACAACGGCACACTAGGGCTCGAATTCTATGTCTAGGGATAACTAGATCTAGTGATACTATTGTAATTAACATTCATCCAATCTACACACAACCTTTAATCAGCGAACTCAGTTGTGGCAAAACACAAGGCTGAACTAGATAAAATATTTAATGTATAAAATATCAAAATCCAACTTACAAAATGTAGGAAAAACACTATCACAGATTTCTACACTGTCTAAAAATAGCCACAGGCCACACTACACTGCTAAAGCTTCCAGAATTACTTGGCGACAAGTAATATTATACTCGAAGACTAAATCAACTTAAGAAAGCAAGGCACACACAGGACTTAAGTTCTCTCACGTTCAAATGGTCAGACTCTGTTGCCGGACAATATGGACGGCTTGGTCTTAATAGACTGTTTGATCAAGGTAGACGGCCTGATCAAGGTAAACTCGCCCTGTAGACTGCCTCGTGTTGCGAGTGTGCGGGGCAGTTAAAGACTCTTGCAACAGGGGAGATTATCCTCAACTCATGTAGCCATTGGTTGGGATGGTCATCTGATTAGAATCATTCAATCAGATCTTAATGGAAATTTTCTGGGCCCTAGACACCTTAATAAGTCAGTGGAAAAACCCCAGGTGTTGCACAATCATTCCATATAAGGTATTATACAATGTCAAAATGAAAAATGGAACCTGACTCGACCTAAGTAGGTCACAAATGCAATTCTTCGGGTAGTGGCTAAGCGCGACACCAGTGTTTCTTTCAGACTTTTTCCTCCCCGGAGACGGGTGGGGGTACTTGAAATTTTCGGGGGCGGGTGTAGAATTTTCGGGGAGGGGGCGGACACTGGAAAAAGTATATAATTATATTTCGTTGAATGGGACGGTAGACATGTTTTTTTAGAGGGGGTGGGTGGGGGGTGGGGGGTGGTGTGTGTGTGGGGGTGGGGGTGAGTGGGGGTAGGGGTGGTTTTAATTTAAACTTTTTCCTCCCCGGAGAGGGGTGGGGGTACTTGAAATTTTCGGTGGCGGGGGTAGAATTTTCGGGGAGGGGGCGGACACTGGAAAAAGTATATAATTATATTTCGTTGAATGGGACGGTAGACATGTTTTTTTGGGGGGAGGGCGGGGGGGGGGGGGGGGGGTGGGGGGTGTTGGGGGGTGGGGGTGGGTTGGTTTTAGTTTAGAGAAAAGAGACAGCACTATCAACCTAGCGCCCGGTGTATCCTTCCTCAACGGGCCATTTTTCTCGTTAATAGTAATAGTTTCGCTGTCTGTGTATGTGACAAGAACGCTCTGTCTGACAAGAACGCTCTAGAGAAAACACAAGCAAATTAAAAACCTGCATAGTAATTCGAAAAACGAAGTATGACGTCGCCACATTTAGCATCTCAAGCCGGAGAATGCACACAGTAATATGACGTCATTGATTCTCAAAAAAGGCAATTTTGTCTAATCTAAGTGGTTTGCGTGAAGAGTTTCTTGCATACAATTCTTCGGGTAGGGGCGAAGCCCCACCCCCCGCGTAAGAACGTCTGAGCCCCCCCCCCCCTCCCTAACACAAAAGAAATTTCTTCATCGATACTCTATAATAAAATTACCGCCTAATTAATGTGTCTAATCTAAAAAGTGGTTTTCTTGCAATGTCTTTAATGCAATTCTTCGGGTAGTGGCTAAGCGCGACACCAGTGTTTCTTTCAGACTTTTTCCTCCCCGGAGAGGGATGGGGGTACTTGAAATTTTCGGGGGCGGGGGTAGAATTTTCGGGGAGGGGGCGGACACTGGAAAAAGTATATAATTATATTTCGTTGAATGGGACGGTAGACATGTTTTTTTGGGGGGTGGGGGGGGGGTGTTGGGGGGTGGGGGTGGGTTGGTTCTAGTTTAGAGAAAAGAGACAGCACTATCAACCTAGCGCCCGGTGTATCCTTCCTCAACGGGCCATTTTTCTCGTCTATAATAATAGTTTCGCTGTTTGTGTATCTATCTGTGTATCTATGTATCTATCTGACAAGAACGCTCTAGAGAAAACACAAGCAATTTAAAAACATGCACAGTCAGACGGAAACGATATATGACGTCACATTTAGCATATAGAAGAAAATAGTATCAAGCCGGAGAGTGCACACAGTAATATGACGTCATTGATTCTCGAGTAAACATTGAATAAAAAGGCAATTTTGTCTAATCTTTAAAGTGATTTGCGTAAAGAGTTTAATTCATACAATTCTTCGGGTAGGGACGAAGCCCCACCCTCGAGAATGAACGTCTAAGCCGCCCCCCCCCCCCCCCCCCAACTCAAAAGAAATGTCGTCATCGATACTCTATTTTAATCCAAAAAGTGTTTAGCGTGCAGTTTTTTTTTCAAGCATCTCTTCTGGTAGGGGCGAAGCCCCGCCCAGATTCTTCCTTTAATTTGTATGATCTACAAATGCGACCAGTGTTTCTTTCAGACTTTTTCCTCCCCGGAGAGGGGTGGGGGAACTTGAACAGCTACATGCACAGTGATACGGAAACGAAATATGACGTCATATTGAGCATGTAGTAGAAAATAATATCAAGCCGGAGAGTGCACACAGTAATATGACGTCATTGATTCTCGAGTAAACATTTAATTAAAAAGTTAATATTGTCTCATCTTAAAAGTGGTTTGCGTGAAGAGTTTCTTTTATACAATTCTTCAGGTAGGGGCGTAGCCCATCCCCCGCATAAGAACGTCTAAGCTGACCCCCCCTCCCCCAACTCAAAATGTCGTCATCGATACTCTATAATAAAATTACAGCCTAATTCGTGTGTCTAATCTAAAAAGTAATTTGCGTGCAGAGTTTCTTTCATGCAATTCTTCGGGTAATGGCTAAGCGCGACACCAGTGTTTCTTTCAGACTATTTCCTCCCCGGAGGGAGGAACGTTTTCTAATCTAAAAAGTGTTTAGCGTGCACGGTTTTTTCGTGCATCTCTTCCGGTAGGGGCGAAGCTCCGCCCAGGTTCTTCTTTTAGTTTGTACAAATTTAGTTTGTAGAATTTTCGGGGAGGGGGCGGACACTGGAAAAAGTATATAATTATATTTCGTTGAATGGGACGGTAGACATGTTTTGGGGTGTGTGTGTGGGGGGGGGGGTTGGTTTTAGTTTAGAGAAAATAGACAGCACTATCAACCTAGCGCCCGTTGTATCCTTCCTCAACGGGCTATTTTTCTCGTATATAAAGCAATGTATGTCTGTCTGTGTATCTGTCTGTCTTTTATGCATTACTACACCTCTTACAACATTACCATGAAACTTTAGGAAGTTGTCGAAAATATTCCTGGGGAGGTTTCCGCGAAAAAAAAAGTTCAAATTCGCAGGGATGGCACCCCGACAGGGCGCGATTTGTTTTTTCTCTACAGACGGTATATAAAAATAAAAAAAAAACGATTTTTGTTTGACAGCGTTCATCCGATCGCCATCAAACTTTGGTGAGATCATTAGAACACTCTGGGGAAGGGTTCTGTAAAAAAATAATTTTTAATTTCACAAGGGCGGCGCCAAGGGAGGGTGCAATACGTTATATAAAAATAATAAAAGTGAATTGCAGTGACACCGTTCACATGATCGCCATGAAACTTTGGGAAGATGTTGAGAATACACCTCTGAAGGTTACTGCGCAAAAAACATTTTCAATTTCGCAGGGGTGGCGACCCGATAGGGCGCGATATTTTTTCTCTAAATACGGTATATAAAAATAAAAGTCGATTGCGTTTTTACACCGTTCTTCAGATCGCCATCAAACTTTGGGGAGTTGATTAGAACACTCCAGGAAAGGGTTCTGTAAAAAATTATTTTTAATTTCGCAAGGGCGGCGCCACAGGAGGGTGCGATTTTTCTCTATATACGGTATATAAAAACTATAACTCGATTGCGGTTCTCAGTTTATCCGGGTGCCATAAAACTTTAGGGAGTTGATGAATACTCCCGAGAAGGTTTCTGGGGTGAGAGAGGGGGTAGGGGGTGGGAGGGTGGTGGTGGGAGGTGATTTAATTTTGCATGGGCAGTCCCCCGGCAGGATGCGATTTGGCGCCTTAGTCTTTCCGTGAGCGGTCTGACGAATACGTTCGGTCTAAACAGTGTGATAGACAATGGATAGGATGGGGCGTTACAAACGCTCACTAAATTGAATCAGACGTGTCCGCCGGCGCCCTGGTGGAAGCGATTTGGCTGCAAACAAAAATTTCAGTTTCAACCCCCAAAGGCTCACATGGGCCATGTAATACTTTTTACTTTAATAATCACAAAAACTAACCAAGTGATGAAAAAAATCCGAACAGTTTCGTCACTTTGCGAATGATGCAATTAGCATCTATTTTTAGACAATCCAATCAGAAATTGAGATCGAGCATCTAATAATAGACCATTAGCAACTCTAACATATTACACCAGTCACACTGATGTTTAAAACACGTCAAATAATTTTTTTAGGTGTTAAAGAAAAAAATCCTATTAATTTGTGTCACTTTAGCGAATGACGCAATCTGCATCATTGTTAACATGAAACTTGCAAACACGTGACCTAAATCACGTGAATTGAATCAGGCGCCTCCTCTGGTGCCACGAAGGTTGCTATTTGGCACCCAGGGCTTTCCGTATGCGCTATGGCGCATTTGTTAATGTTTAAAGAGTGCGATAGAATATGGATAAGATGTGGTATTACAGTCGTTCACTTAATTGAACCAGGCACGTCTGCCGGCGCCCAATACTGTGCGATTTAGCGCTCCGGGCTATTCTGTGAGCACTATGTGGTATACATTCATTTTAAAGATCACCCTACAATATTGATACGCTGGCGCTCGTCATTCGATAATGAAACAGAACCAGGTGCAGTACGTAACGCCCCTTCGGTAGTGTAACTGGGAGTTCCCAAGCAGGGCCGGCGCTACCTATAAGGCGAACTAGGCGGTCGCCTAGGGCGACATTCGTAGGGGGCGCAAAATGTTTAGTCGCTATTATAAAAAAGTACATAATAATGAAAAACTTTTATAAAGGAGTAGCGATCTATTTCGGCACCCAAGACGAACTATCAATTTTGCACCCCCACCCCAAAATTAGGTCTATATAGGTCTATATTTATTCGCGATGGTGAAAATGCAACCCCACCTCCCTAATTTGGGCGTTTTTTACCAGTCACTTTGCCTTTCTAATTGATGTAGAAAACGATTAAATAAGTTCTTAATTTAAATTTCGAACATTTCAAGGTTATCTAATTTTAATAGGGCTTGTAAATCACGTTTTCTCTGACTTTGAATTAGAAATCTGCTCTGGTGTACAGTTTTGTAACGACGGGGTGTTCAAAGTAGGCCTACTGTACTTGTTTGGTAAGTTTTGATGAATCGTTTAGATTTGGGAGTAACGGCGGTTTAGGTATAAAGTATCGAAGTGTTAAAGTGTCGTATTATTTATTCGGCTGTTTTGTAGTTGAAAGTTTTATGGAATTTGATTGGTAATAGAGAAATAAGAATGCAGGTGATGGAGTATCGTAGTTCTGGAGTATTGATTCTTGTGGTATTAAAATATCGAATTGTTTTAACTGTTAACGAAATTGTTGTTGATTGGGAGTACGGTTTGTAGATCTTGGTGAAGTTAAACGAGTTGGTGTCGTAGTTCTGGAGCATCGAGTCTAGTTATGTTTAGGTATCGAAGTTTGATATGTGTTGTGAATATAGTAGAGTATATCGACTCGTCGAGTTTATCGTAAGTTAGATGATTTCAATTCAGTACGGAACACACTACAAAGAAAGGTAGGCGTTCTCAAGTTGAAAATTTGTTAGTTTTTTAGGAATCTATATTACCACTCTTAAAGTATAAATATATAATATTAAATAGGATGGAATTTATAACTAACCGTAAACTTTGTTTTTTTTCAAATTGTTTTGTTTTATATTTAATCACTAATTCTAGCAATGTCTAACTCAGTTACCCGTATTTGATTTTCTAAAAGACGTCCCTTTTTTTAGGGGATCGAAAATTTCATATAGACGTATAATCTAGGGCGTTCAATAAAATTAAATGTCATCGAAATTGAATAGAAGTATGTTATAATAAAGCTATCATTTTAAGACTTTAAAACAAAACCTATAGTTAAGTATTCAATAGATAAAATATATTGTTTTCACAAGGTTACATTGCTAATATACAAGATTTTTTATAATTATTACGTAATGAAATTCAGAGGGTTTAATTGTGTTTTTCAAACATGTCTTAGTTACACTTGGTTAATTTAGCTATTCATGTAAATGTTATTTCCCTTAAATAAAATTTTGTTGTTTGCATTTTCAAATGGTAGATAATTCGTTGCTTAACTTTACATTCCTTTCAAATTCCTGCACCTTAGGCTGACCGCTTACATATAAATACAACTTTAAGTTATTTTTTGCTATTGTAAAATTATACAGAGCTTAAGTTCTAAACAAAATAGTTTGGTAGATTGCAATACTTAATGTTAGTAGACATGCAGTCTTAGTTGTAACTTAAACATCTAATTAATTCACCCTCTCCTAAATGATTCATATATAACAATTTTAGACTGGAATCTATAACATTTATAACCTTTTATTTTTCAAAAACAAAAAAAAAACGTTACATAATAGCAATATAGACCTTTTACAATTATAACTAAAGACAGTCAAGCTTAAAACATGTAAGTTTCGTTTTAGAACTCACCTTGGGAGGACTGTAGAGAGCCTAACACTACAAGAACTTTTTTTTTCAGTGGGTTTTTTACCAAACCTTTTTCTTCCGGGAGTGGGGGGGGGGGCACTTAAAAAATGTCTAAGTGAGTGGGGGGGGGGGGGGGGGGGCTAAGTAAAGTACAAAGTAGACTCGTGGACTAAGCAACAATTTCAATAAAATGTAATTACGCCTGCAAACTGGAATTGAAGGAATTAGTACACATTTTTAAGACGAAGGAGGCAAGTAAAATTTGATATGTTACTCTTAATTAATTGTTTTCTTATACGTATGTTTTAGTAATTAATTAAGGGGGCGTTTTAATAAGTTTTGCCAAGGGCGCTAAATGACCTGGCGCCAACACTGCTCCCAAGAACACCATTCTAAGTCCGTGACACCACGCCAGTCGCCGAGTGGTGTTCTACAGGTAACAAGACAAACGGTTAATGATCTCAGGACAAAATATATCAGAACAAAATATATCAAGACAATAGATGAGAAGTAGGACCTACATATATTTTTTTTTTAAACATCGAAATAACATCGAAAAAATTTCCTGAAACTAGTTGATTCACTGAAGTGTGTGTCAGAAATAAAATGTATAATATTTTAGGGAGCATCGCTTTATTTAAACTGCCACATTTTTGTGGCATTTGGTTGGTAAATAAAATGGCTTGTCAGTTTCACACAATTTAAAATAAGATTTTAAACTTCGTTATTGTTCAAAATGATTTAAAGAATTAAAAACTGCATTTACTTACCTTTAATTTGATACCAATTTTATGTATGAAATTTAATCGGTAGCCTAGAAAATGATTTTTGAAAAACCTTGTTTGTTTTTAAAATGGCTACAAAGATATGACTGAAACTCAGGGATATCTTGGGTGAGTTTGTTATGACGCGATCGACCGTTCCCCGCCGTTCAGCAGAAATGTGTCGTCTGCTAGATTTCTTCCCATTCAAATACACGGCAAGCAAAATGGACGGGCCCAGTTATCTGTTGACTTGATCAGGTTAATTTTTGTATGTTTTGTTTTTATCCTGCATGCTTTTAAAAAACAATAATGACATTATTTTAGTAGGACTCAATACATATAATTTTCTATAGCTTACAACATTTTTGAGTAAGTTTAAAACAATATTAAATGAAGCACGTTCTGCTTACTTTTATTATGTTTCGCTCGATATTCTCAGCGATTAGACAAAAAAAAAAGTACAAATTGCAAGTGTGATAGATTGATGTTTCTATTAATGATACACTGACGATAAAACCACGTTGATTGTTAACTAGTCTTTTATTCAGCTACCATGACGGAACAGGAAGTCACCTGACATATATATACACCAGGGACATCACTCAAAACAACATTATAATTATAAGACTAATACAAGAAGAGTGAGTTCCCTTGACTTCACAATTCTCAATATATTACAGCAAGCTTGCACCGAACACTAATCGTCCATTGTTAAAACTAGATCGGTATCGTTGAATATTACGCAAAAAAATTAATAAAAAACGTTTTAATTACAAGCTTTTATGTAATAATGTACTAAAAAGTAGAAAATAAATTATACACTACTATTAAAATAACTATAAAGAAAAGCGGGTCACTTTAGTATCAATTGGATACCTTTACTAATATTTAGGAAGAGACCCACGATTTTCTTTATAGTTATTTAAACAGTAGTGTAGAATTTATTTTCTACTTTTTAGTGCATTATTACATAAAAGCTTGTTATTAAAAAGTTTTTAATTAATTTTTTTAGTAATTTACATGTTTTATTTAGAATAGTTGCATGACTAAAAACCATAGCGCACCTATTGGACGCGATGACCGCCCAATTGAACGTGATGACGCGTGTCAAATAGCGCGGAATAGTTTGATGAGATAACCTACTAATTTGGACAAAATTTTCATTAATTCATAAAAAATTAATCAGGCTACCAATTAAGTCAAATTTAATGTCTTATTGCATTGTCTTCATGTCTTTACCCACGTACCAACTACGAACCGTATCTGTCAGTTAGATGTGCCTGCGATTTCGCTCAGGCGTTTTGATTTAGACAGACTGACGACAGAGGAAGTGAGTTAAATAAAAGCTTGTAAAAAAAATTCATAAAAAAACGTTTTAATAATAGACTACTATTTAAATAACTAGAATGAAAAGCGTGGGTGTCTTCCTTAACATTAGCAAAGGTATCCAATAGATACTAAAGTGACCCTCGCTTTTCTTTATAGTTATTTAAATAGTAGTCTATCATTCATTTTCTACTTTGTAGTGCATTATTACATAAAAGCTTGTTATTAAAACGTTTTTTTAATGAATTTATTTTTCAGTACTTAATATCTTTTATTTACAATAGAAATACATGACTAAAAACCATTGCGCGCCTACTGAACGTGATGGCGCAGCCATTGAACGTGATGGCGAAGCTATTGAACGTGATGACGCGTGTGGTGTGGTTGGATAGACATGCCTACTAATTCGGTCCAAATTTTAATTAATTCATAAAAAATTAATTAGGCATCCACTTAAGTCAAATTTAGTTTCAGATTGCATTGTCTTCATGTCTTGACCCACGTGCCAACTGTGAATCGTATCGGTCAAGTAGAACTGTCCGAATTTTCTCTCCGGCGTTTCGATCTAGACAGACAGACAGAGGAAGTGAGTGAGTTAAATAAAAGCTTGTAAAAATAACGATTATTTGTATACATTTCTGAAATGACCATTAAACATTGTTAAAAAAACGGAACGTCGTTTTCGGACGCCATCATCACCATATAGAGGGTAAAAAAAATAGATCAAGCGACAACCTAATTTAAAGAAGGTCAGGAACTTTTCCGTTGATTGCTAGGGTTAGCATTTATCGCTTGTTATCTGAATGCTTGCGACTGAGAACTAATTCACAATGTAGACCGTATATAGTGATATTTTATGTTTTTTGTTACCACCGAGTAACGCGATCGGATGCGATCTGGCGACATAACTTTCAATTACTTTTTTTCAAGATGGGTCAATCTGTTGTCACCATTCGGCTGCTGTTTGTGTTTTTTTTTACGCAAAAATCAACCCACTACATTGTGATAAGCGATTGCTGGTCCGCCCTATGCTATTTTAGGGAGCGTCGACTTTAAATAAACAATGTCTAGTTTGAGCGTGTGCACGTGTTAGATACTTTGGATAAAGAATGAAACTTGTGATGCAAACATTAAAACTTAAATTTTTATCGTGAAAAGCAACAATTAAGCAGTACATTTTTGGGCTCCTAAAAACGGGATCGCCTGCCTGCAGTCCTCTTTGCCCACTTTCCTCTTTAATCGGCTACTGAAATAATAAAATTAGAACAAATGATCTCAGAAGAAATATATTAGATAATATATCTAACGGTCAAGTGATCTCAAGGACAAATGATCGCAGGACAAATGATCTCAAGGACAAATGATCTCATAAACAAAATATATCAGGACAAGTATGTCAAGACAAATAGATGGGAAGTAGGGCCTACATATTTGTTTTTAAAAAAATTGGACTTAACGGAACCGATATTTTAACACCATTGCCACAGCAAGACCCGAGTTAGAATTGAAAAGGTCATAAACGACTTTCGATATGGGGTCCATTATAAGTTGAGATGATATATTGCAGTGCCAAATAATTGTATTTTTTAAAAAAAATAATTTATCGACGAAAAATTATTGCAACTGGAAAAGAAAGACAACTATCTTTGACGACGATTTATACAAAAAAATAATAAAAAATAAATTCTGAAAATTAAATGCCAACAACATTCCCATCAAGGTTTTAAAAATACATTTGGAGAATCCAAGAAAGAGGGGGGGGGGGCTAAGCTATAGCTTGTTTAGCTTATACATAAATCTTACACTGGTCTCAGGCTACAGTACAGCACAGCGTAATAATTCAAAGTACAATTAGTTAACTGTCATTTAACAATGGGGATGTCATGGGCTAGAGGCGAATAGACTGGATTGAAATTGACTGAATCGATAAGAGGTGGTGACATCTTGTATGTATACTTAAGTGTGTGCATGTCAGCATGTGTTAGATACTTTGAAAAAAATGGAGCTTCATGTTCAAATGTTGAATGTTGAAGTTTTTATCGTGAAAACAATTAAACAGTATATTTGGGGCTCCTACAAATTGGGATTCAATGGCTGCTCACCCCCCCCCCCCTCCCCTTCTCCATAATCCCTTACTGAAATTATCTCCGGACAAAGGATCTCAGACAAAATATCCCAGACAAAATATCTCTCAGACAATTGATCTCTGGACAAATGATCTCCTGACAAAATAGGTGTTTCAGAGAAACGACATCTAGCTCGACAAGTAGTAATCTGCATACAAAGAAAATCTCCCTGTTAATTTCTTGCAATTTTTGTTCGTATCTTTTGTATAGTTGTAAAGTGGAATTGAAATATTTCTTTTATTAAACTACGTTTGCTTACACAATTGTTATTTATTCCTTGTCCCCCATTCAAGCCAGTAGCGATTCGACAAGTACGCCACTGCAAAACTATGTCAACGTTTTTTTTTAAAAGGCCAATAATAAACGTACATGTTCAATCAAACAAGTTTACACGTTGGTATTCCTCGCAATTAGACGATGTTCATACGTACGGTTTGGGTTTTGTGCACGATCCTAGTGTCTCAAATGATTACTGCTGATCTTTCCAGAGGTAGGTTTGTCTTCTTCTTCTTCGTTCTTAATTTTTGGTGTTGGAAGAGATTCCCTTCAACACAATTACGTATACGTGTCAATTGGTTATGCGCAATTTGTTGGCTCCGATTTTAGCCTGCTTTTCTTTTTGAATTGGTGTTTGATTTTGGAGTTGTTCTCTCCTAGAAGATTTACTGTCCCTGGCGGTCAGTCCTCATCTGCCCGAGCGATCAAACTCAAGACTTATCGGTTTAGCAACAATGAGGTTTACCAATCGACCACGCCGCCCCATTTGTATTCTTTAACTAAAATGATTTTTACAAGCTTTTATTTAACTCACTTCCTCTGTCGTCAGTCCTCAGTCGACAGTCTGTCGTCAGTCTAGATCGAAACGCAGGAGTGAAAATTCGGACAGTTCTACTTGACCGATACAATTCACAGTTGGCACGTGGGTCAAGACATGAAGACAATGCAATCTGAAACTAAATTTGACTTAATTGGATGCCTAATTAATTTTTATGAATTAATTAAAATTTGGACCGAATTAGTAGGCATGTCTATCCAACCACCCCACACGCGTCATCGCGTTCAATAGCTGCGCAATCAGGTTCAATAGCTGCGCCATCACGTTCAATAGACGCGCAATGGTTTTTAGTCATGTAACACTATTGTAAATAAAACATGTAAAGTACTGAAAAAAAATTCATAAAAAAAACAACGTTTTAATAACAAGCTTTTATGTACTAATGCACTAAAAAGTAGAAAATAAATTATACAGTACTATTGAAACTAGTTTCATTTGCCAAATTTATCATTTTAATTAACTTCATGCGGGATAAACAAAATCAAAGAAAATGTATCGTCGTTCACAAAGATGTAAAAAGAGTAAAAAGTATTTCCTTTTGTTCCTTTTGTACCAATTTCTTTCCTTGATAGATCACCAAAAAAATCTTTAAAAAAACGTTACATCGGGGAAAAAAACTTTTTATTAGTTTGTGTTAGTGTTGGAAAAAAAATAATTATATAATTAGCATGGATAGATAAAGTGCAATGAGGTAGGTAAAACACGGATATTTAAAATAATGCATTTTACTTATTGAATACACTGAACGTACTGTTTAATAATTATTTTTTAAAATCAATAACAGTTTAGAAGCCGCTCCTAAATATCCTCTACGTTACTTCCATCTTTCCGTTTGCGGATAAGCTGGGGGTATTATAGCCGTTCACTAAATTTAATTAGGCACGTCCGCCGGCGCCGCGACAAGGTGCGATTTGGCGCCCTGGGCTATCCTATGAAATATATGGAGCCTACGATCGTTTTATACTGTGTGATAGACAATGGATAAGAACGGTTACCATGGTCCTTCGCTAAATCAAATCCAGGGCGTCCTCCGACGTCCTAACAGTGCTATTTGGCGCACCGGGACAAACGTTAGCGTTTGCATTTGAGTTTGAGTTTGCGTTTGAGTTTGTGTTTGGATTTGTGTTAGGATTTGGGTTTTATTTGTGTTTGCGTTTGCTTTTGTGTGTGCGTTGGTGTTTTGCTTTGGGTTTGCGTTTGTGTTTGTTTTTTTGGGTTTGGGTTTGTGTTTTCGTTTGCGTTTGTGTTTGCTTTCGTGTTTGTGTTTGCGTTATATTTGGATTTGTGTTTTGGTTTTGTTTGATCGTAGTTAGTATTAAGTTTAAAGTTGGAGTTGGGTTTAGGGTTATGTGTTCTTTTGTCAAACCTGTTATATGCTGCTTAATAAACTCAAACGTCAATGTCCTTTAAAGATAGTTTTTCACAGAGGACTGTGCAGGGCCAGGTTCCCACGGCTAGTTTTAAAAAACAAAAGATGATCAACTTATAAAATTAAAAATAATATAAAAATATTTTTATCCGGATATGTTTTTTTCTGATGTATTTTTAATTCTATTTATAATCTTTGAATTGTTCAGATAGCCTCAAAACTAGAACATTGGAAATTGATTTATCAGACCAGGAAACATGCAAAGCTGTGACGAGCGACTTACCAAGAGTAGTTGTCATGTTGGCGAGTGGACTAGAGGTGATGTGCGACACCGAAACAGAGGGGGGAGGCTGGACGATGATCCAGAGAAGATTTGACGGACACTTGGATTTCTATCGGGGGTGGGAGGAGTACAAGTTCGGGTTTGGAGATTTGGATAAAGGTGAGTTCTACCTGGGCAACGAGAAAATCCATTCAATGACAGCTTCAGGACCACATGAACTGAGGATCGATTTCACATTTAAAGGCAAAAACTACTACGCGAAATATGCCAGGATTCAGGTGTGTTCAGAGATTGAAGGGTATAGGCTGAAGGTCAGCGGTTACTCAGGCAATGCTGGGGATGCTCTCACTGAACGACACAACAATCAAAAGTTTAGCACATTCGACAGAGACACACAATTTAATTGCACCAAGCGTTTTCACGGAGGCTGGTGGTACAAGGACTGTCATTATGCCAATCTGAACGGACTTTGGGGAAGTGACGTGCTCGGCAAGGGTCTCAATTGGTGTCCTATTACAGGTTTTCACAACTCAGCTACGTTCACGGAAATGAAAATAAGGCAGATTTAAACAAGTAATGCATGTAATTTTGACATCAAGGAATAAACGAATTTAAAAATATTTTACACTTGTATGGGTTTCATATGCTATGTGTTCACTTGCCCAACTGTCCGTAATACAAAGACCAATAACAATATTAATACTTCTAATTCGCTGTATCTGTCTTATCCCTCTCTCTCTCTCTCTTTTATATATAAATAAATAAATAAATATATATATATATATATATATATATATATATATATATATATATATATATATATATATATATATATTATGTGTGTGTGTCTGTGTGTGTATGTGTGTGAACAGCTAGGTTGATGAGGTCACATATAAGTATCATACGCCACTATTTAGTTGTTTTGTTGTCTACTTTTCGGTAATTTATAATTAGTGAATTCGACAGTAACAATGCTGCCACTGAAAACATTTGCTTTAAAACACTATCAGTAGCTCGTTAAAGCAGCCTCCTCTTAGTTATCTCCCCTAAGTTTAAAATAGTTTCAAACTATCAAACTAAATTATCTTCCCCTAATAGCCATCACTAAACCCGATTCTACGATTGTAAACCGTTAGCGTGAACCATAGCTCACCAGACCATGTGGGGTGGTAGCGATATGCCTAGAGAGGAAGAGAAGGGGCTCCTAGGAAGAGAATTATATATATAGATTAGCTGTTCTGTATGAACGTTTCAACGATTCCCGGTAACCGGTATTCTACTTTTTTTTTTTTTTAAAAGCGTATAACTTGAGTACTGTTTCTGATAGACGAAATTTCAAATATAAATAAAAGTTCTAATTATCTGCTTTCTGTTTTTCAAACATATCTTAGTTACACTTGGTTAATTTAGCTATTCATGTGAAAGTTATTTCCCTTGAAATACAATTTTGTTGTTTGCATTTTCAAATGGGAGATAATTCGTTGCTTAACTTTACATTCCTTTCAAATTCCTGCACATTAGGCTGACCGCTTACATATAAATACAACTTTAAGTTATTATTTGCTATTGTAAAAATTATATAGAGCTTAAGTTCTAAACAAAATAGTTTGGTAGATTGCAATATTTAATGTTAGTAGACACACAGTCATAGTCTTAAATTGAGTAAATGAAGTAGTTTCCCTTTCAAACGTGACGGTCTATGGGGCAAGTGAAGTTGAGTTCACCTGTTTCTGTGACCTCGGCATATGAAGAGATAGTGTGGTCAGCAATATGCCCAGCCGCATACAGGTAAATGCCCAGCCGCCTTTCCTTTCCTAACGTGAATTAGGTACCCATCAGAGTTGGGTGGACTCAGGGACGGTCTACTGACTTGGACCCGGATTCGAACTCTAGACTTACGGGTTAGCAGTCCAGCTCTCTACCGCTAGAGCACCTACTAATTCGGACAAAAGTTTCAATAATTCATAGAAAATAATCAGGCTACCAATTAAGTCAAATTTAATGTCATGTTGCATTGTCTTTATGTCTTGACCCACGTACCAATTACGAACCGTATCTGACAGTTAAAAGTGTCTGCAATTTCGCTCAGGCGTTTCGATCTAGACAGACTGGCGGCTGACGACAGAGGAAGTGAGTTAAATAAAAGCTTGTAAAAATAACGATTATTAGTATTCATTTCTGAAATGACCATTAAACATTGTTAAAAAAACGGAAAGTCGTTTTCGGACGCCATCATCACCATATAGAGGGTAAAAAAAATAGATCAAGCGACAACCTAATTTAAAGAAGGTCAAGAACTTTTCCGTTGATTGCTAGGGTTAGCATTTATCGCTGGTTATCTGAATGCTTGCGAGTGAGAACCAATTCACAGTGTAGACCGTATAGGCCTATATGTTTTTTTTTACCACCGAGTAACGCGATTGGATGCGATATGGCGACATAACTTTCAATGACTTATTTTTCAAGTAAGTTCTCCATATATCGCTGAAGATATTGATCTCATAGCCTTGGAAAATTTTTGAAAACAGAGAAAGACAGAGAGAGGGAGGGAGACAGAGAGAGAGAGAGAGAGAGAGAGAAGTGCGCACATTGGCTTTTGATTATTAGCTTGCCCAACTGTTCATATTAATTATATTAATACTTCTAATTCGCTGTAACAATTTACAATAGCTTATTGTTGTTTTTCTTTCTCGTTTACAATGTATAGAGAAAATATTGTAATACCTATAATGTATTTAATTTTGTGAGACTGCGCATCAAAAATGGGAAGTTTCTCATTTTCCTCCCCAAACAATTCAGTCAAAATGACACTACTAATTAAAAGAGAAAGTTGAATTTGAATTTTTAATATAAGAGTAGAGAAGCTTTATCGACCATAGGAGCCATCCATAGCAATCACTATAAATTTAAAAAAAACAAAATATTAGATTAATACTCGCATAGACATGGCTAGCCAAAATAAAAACAAGAAATTACCAAACATTCTAAGACAACAAACACAAATAGACGTGAAGTACATATCATTTTTTTAATGTGGAAATAACGGCACCGCTATTTTAACACTGTTGTCACAGACAGGACTGGATTTAGAGTTGATAAGGTTATAAACAAATTTCGATATGGGGTCCTTTATAAGTCGAGATAAATTTTGCAGTGCCAAATAATTGCATTTTTAGAAAAGAATTTTATTGGAAAAAAAATCTTTGCATCTAGAAAAGAAAGAGAAAAAATTAAATTAAAAATAAATGGTAAAAACTAAATGTCAACGAAATTCCCATCAATGTTTTTAAAATACTCTTGGATGACCCGAGATTGCAAAGCCAAAGCTCTAGCTTTCTTAGCTTACAAGTACATCCTACCAGTGTTTCTTCCAGACTTTTTTCTCCGGGTGGGGGGGGGGGAGGCACTTGAAATTCTGGGGGGGGGGCGGTAAACTTTCTTCGGTGGGGCGGACACTGTTAAAAGTATATATTTTCTATAAAAATTATATAAATTTCCTTTCGTCCGAGGGGGGGGGGGGCGGTAAAAAAATTTAGGGGCTTAGCCCCCCCCCCCCCCCCCCGAAGAGATGCCCTGGAAGAAACTCTCAATCCTACAGTCTACAAAAGTCTGCAATACAGAATAGAATAATAATTAAAAGGACAATTAGTTAACTGTCATTTAATATGTAGATTTAATTGCCTGTATCGAATTAACAAGATTGAAATTGACTGAATCGATCAAACTATATTAATTAAATTAAAATCTGTGACCCAATGAACAGATGGATAGGCAATTAGATGTCAACCTCTTTGACCTGCGTCTACCTTTAAAATTGTAATTGTCATGAAACCATCGTTTTGATTTTGTGGTACATTCGTTAGGAACATATATCATCCTCATCTTTTTCTCGTTCGTGACCAAAACAAATGAAGCAGATGAAGTAGAGTTCATCTGTTTCAGAGGCCTCGGCATATGAAGCGATAGTGTGGTTAGTTCAATGCCCTGCCGCCTTTTGGTTTCCCAGTTTTGAGTTAGATACCTAGCTGGGTGGACTCAGGGACTTTCTACTGACTTGAACCCGGATTCGAACTTGTGTATATGTGTATATATATATATATATATATATATATATATATATATATATATATATATATATATATATATATATATATATATATATATATATATATATATATATATATATACATACATATATACATACATATATATACATATATATATATATATATGTATGTATATATATATATATATATATATATATATATATATATATATATATATATATATATATATATATATATATATATATATATATATATATATATATATATATATGATTTCAGAAAGGCCGGGTGAGTAAAAAAAAAAAAATTTTATTTTGCTAAAAAAACACTTTGAAAACGTATTTGGATTATCAAATATTAATGTTAACCAGTGTTGGGTCATTACAAAGTGATGTAGAGTGAATCTGTGGTAGTTATGAGTCACGATGTGACAGTGTAGAGTGTTAGATCATAACAAAGTTTTACAACCTAATATGGTATTGCTGACAAAGTTCAGCACTAAACCTCATAGCCAATTTTCCGGACATTAATTTTTTTTTTCATCAGCAGATGTTTTAGAAAAATGACATTAAGCTCAAAACCTGTTTCCTGCATACAAACAACATCTTCCTGTTAATTTCCTGCAATTTTCTTTTGCATGGTATGTATCGTTTCAAAACAAAATTGAGTATTCGTTTTTACAAACTTTTATTTAATTAGCTTCCTCTGTCACTCTGCCGCCGTAGATCGAAACGGGCGAGCGAGATTTCGGGCATTTCTAATCGACCAATTTCACTGAATTTCGGCACGTTGGTCAATACTTGAAAACTATGCAATATGGCATAAAATTTGGCTTAATTGGATGCCCAAGTAATAATTAATTAATAGTTTTTACCCTTGAAACTCTTTAAAACAATTTAAAATACCAAAAAAAGCATAAAAAACGTTTTAGATAAAAACTTTTAAGTAATAATGCACTAAAAAAGATAAAATAAATTATTATACTTATTTAAATAGTGGTGAATATATTTAAAGAAAATAATTTTTTGCATTATTACATAAAAACTTGTTATTTAAGCGTTTTTAATGCATTTAAAAAAAGTTAAACAACGTTCGTTTACAACCATTGCTAGTGATTGCAGCAGTCGACAAGAACGCCACTGCAAAAATATGTCAACGCTTAAGAAAATCTAATTCAAATACTTTCGTGTTCAATCCCCACAGTTCACATTTTGGTAGATCTCGCCAGAAGAGAATGTTCCTACATACGGTTTGGGTTTTCTCCACGATCCTAATGTCTCAAATTTTTATAGCCAAAATTTCTAGTGGTATGTATCTTTTAATTAAAGGCGTTTTTTTAAATAGAAAATGAAGCATAAATACATGCAATGTTTAGAAAGATTAACTACATACATTACATTGTAATTATATATTTAATTTTTTAAGGGTAACTTAGTTAATTTGTCTTCTGATATACTGTCTTTCAAAAATTGTCTTGAGATATTTTTAATCTTGAGATATTTTTTTCTATATAATTAGTTCTTAAACATTTTCTTTGTTACTTTTTAAAAGATATTTTGTCGTAACTAGTTTTGCCCTAAATAGTTTTCGACATACTCTGTCCTCAGAATTTCGTTCGTTTTCCATTAGTTTATTGGTCCTGAAAATACTTATCATCATATTTGTTTTAATGCAGAGAATTTTTGTTCTATTATATTTTAACTTCTACTTATAATTGTATATTATGTTTAGACTACACCAACACGATAAAATCAAACAGTTTTGTTTGCAATGCCCCGGGATCTTGCAAAGCTGTAAAGAGCAAGTTCCC